>NC_068311.1:33027885-33327885 GCF_025860055.1 Xyrauchen texanus
ATGATTTTATCATCTTTACTTTCCTGGTCATTTATTATACCAATGAACACACTCTCTACATCAGGGGTCAATATTATTAAAAACAAACAATATTATTAAAAACAAACAATATTATTACAAAATATCATTGTTTTATTCTATTCTATTAATAATTAAAGTTATTCAGACAAAAGTAGTGAGTGATTTTCTGGTTTCCATGTTAATGTTGTTTGATTAATATCCTTTATATCAGGGGTTTTCAAATTGGGTGAAAGTGAGCGCCCCCCTAGAGAACTTGATGACAGCCACATTACCTCAGATCACATTTACTGCTTCTTCAGAAAATATATATTTACATTATAACATTAAATGAATGTTAGATGATAATCAAGTTCAGTTGGTGGTTAAAAGTTGCTGGAGAAATATACGGGACATTAAGCAGTTGTGACGGTGATGCTTTAGATTAGATGATTGTTCAAAATATTGATCATCAGGAATGTATCATATATGTAAACACTGATATTACACGCATCAATGTTTCTTTAATATCTGTGACACCGCGTACACACATCGACGGATGATCCTGATACTGACACAGAAAGTTTCCCCACTACTTGCTGCAGGTTGCAGCTTGAACAGGGTCATGATGATTCACTTTCGGGTCGTAACCGATGACAACCTGCGATAGGAGCAACATCAGGACCAATATTACAGTCCTATCAGAAGAGCAACTGCTCCATTTTGATTACAATTCCTCTTCTGATTGCATTTATTTGTTCATTAAAATGACAGTAAACTGACTAATTTCAATGAATTGTCTCAATAATCTCCCCATTTTACCAAAACTTCAGATTAAAAACTTTAGGGACATCTGGGAGATGAATTAGCGATAAACACATTTCTGAATGGAAACGGCTTCAGGGCAGATTTCTCAGATTTCTGACAGAGGTGGGGAAACTCAGTCCTATATGTAAAGCAACGCGACATGATGCTTCAGTCGCCTTAGTATTAAAAGAGCTAAAAGTCTGGATTACTCTCTTTTGTGTTTGCAATTCTTTCAGCTTTCTGTCAAAAACTTCCAGTGTCTTGACCACTGTATGTATTTTTTCCCCTCGCACTGCACCTCCCCAGGGGCTCTCTGGCAACCAGTGGTGCTCTTGCTATCATGATTGATGTGATGAACACCCCTGTTCTAGATGTAGATCATAGAATAAGAATAGAAAATTACTCCATATCGAGGACATCTCTCTTTTTTCCAATAAATCTGTTAAAACCGTATTAATAACATTGCATTAATCTCTCACAGCAGCCCAATAATCTCAGTGAGAGTTCAATTACAGGCTTCATTATAGACACACAGAATCTAGTAAACAGAAATGTGACATTTACCTCAATATGTTTCTTCAATTTAGAGGCAGGATTAATGCTGATATCTGGCTTGAGCAAGTTAAACTCACATGACACAATCAAGAAATTGGCCTTTTTCACTGTGAAAATCCCGTCCAGGTGCTGCTGTGATGTTCAGGTGTTGAACTGTGCTTGAGGATTCCTCCACAGCTGGTGTCAGATCTGCTGCTGCCGTTCAAGTTTTACGTGTGATTTTATTTGACGGGAGTCACGAGACTCTCTCTAGCCAATCATGTTGATAGATCAAAATAAAATCAGGACAGGGAAGTCGTGAACACAGACGGTGGGAATATAGTGCAGTAAAAGTACAGTTACAGCACTTCAAATATACTTGTCAGGATACACACTAGGACAACAAGGTTAGAAGGATTCAGAATAACTTTTAATGAAGCTTTCGTAGGACAGTAGGGAAGTTCAGATGCATCAACGGGCGCTGTGAGTATAATACTGATGAATGACCATCTTTTCTCTTGCAGATAACGGCAGGCTTGAGTGTGGTAAGTATCACAATCCAAAGGACGTGGAGTATGAACACCAGGGAGATGGAGGAGTCTCTGGACGAGGGAAAACAGGTAAGTAACACAAGGGTGTACTGAGGAAACAGACTGGAATAGTCTCAGGAACAATCGTCTGAAAAGCACAGAGAGCAGGTTAGTGGATATTTCCTCGTTTAAGGTTTGACAGAGACTGGAGGTGAGTTGTGCTCTTAAATAGTGCTGGTGATTGCTGGATTGCTGGATTGATGACAGGTGCAGGTGATTAGTATTCGGGTGAGTGTGATCTTTGTGTTGTGGATGTGAGTGAGCCTGATTGCCTCCTGACATTACCCCCCCCTCCAGGGTCCGTGCCAGCGGACCCCGACGGAGGACCCCGACGTCGTGGTGGTCTGCCTCGAGGTCGTGGGGCTGGTCGATGTGGATGTTGTTGGTGGAATTCAGTGAGAAGAGTCGGGTCCAGGATATCATCTCGAGAAACCCAAGATCTTTCTTCTGGCCCGTAACCTTCCCAGTCGACAAGGTATTCTATACGACCACCCCGACGTCGGGAGTCCAGGATTTCGTGGACTGAGTAGATGGGGTCCTCTTCAATGGTAGGTAAGGGAGGGGTCTGGTCAGAATCAGGCTCTGTAGTGGGAGGAAAAACAGAAGGATAATGAGGTTTCAGGAGAGATACATGGAAAACTGGGTGAATCTTGAATCGAGGAGGTAGGTGAAGCTTATATGTGACTGGATTGACTTGATGGAGAATTTTAAAAGGTCCGATATATCGTGGGCTCAATTTACGACATGTTTGGCGTAGACGGATGTCTCGAGTCGAGAGCCAGACAAGTTGACCAGGTTCAAACACAGGGGTGTCATTTCGACGTACATCTGCAAATCTTTTGTGTCTGTGTATGGCCCGTTGGAGATGATGATGGGCATCATTCCACACTCTTTCACTTTCTCGAAACCAGAACTCAACTGAAGGGACCTCGGAAGGCTAATCGGACCATGGAAACAGTGGTGGCTGGAAACCTAGGAAACATTGGAAAGGTGTTAGCCCTGTGGTGGTCTGATGCAAGGAGTTTTGGGCGTATTCTGCCCAGGCAAGGAATTGATTCCACGTGTCTTGATGATCTTGACAGAACGTGCGGAGGAAACGATTAATTTCTTGAACCTTCCTCTCAGTCTGCCCATTAGCCTGGGGATGATATCCCGATGTCAAGCTTATCGTCACTCCGAGAAGAGAAAAGAAAGCTTTCCAAACCCGAGAGATGAATTGAGGTCCTCGATCGGACACAATGTCCTCAGGGAGGCCAAAATGACGAAAAACCTGGTTGAAGAGGCTCTCGGCTGTCTCAAGAGCTGTAGGAAGGCCTGGTAAGGGGATCAGTTTACAGGCTTTGGAGAATCTGTCAACTATAATGAGAATGCAGGTGTTGCCTCCTGATGGAGGTAAATCGGTAATGAAATCAATACCCAGATGCGACCACGGCCGTTGAGGAATAGGTAGAGGTAATAGTTTCCCAGAAGGTAAGTGACGTGGAGTTTTAGATATAGCGCAAATTTGACACCCCTGGACGAAGCGTTGTACTTCCTTTCTCATGCCTGGCCACCAATATCGTTGCTGTAGGAGAGTGTAAGTCTGTGTCGCTCCAGGATGACCCGTACCAACTGACGAATGAGCAGATTCGATGAGAGGTAGGCGATATTCGTCTGGGACATACGTGAGGGTGTCTGGGCATTCTGGTGGAGTAGGTTCTAGTCTCGTGGCTTCCTGGATTTGATCATTAATGTCCCATTGAATGGGATTGATGAAAACTGTAGTGGGCAGAACTGGTTCAGGTTCATCAATGGTGTCTGGAAGGGCATGGAGTCTGGATAAAGCATCCGCACGGGTATTCTTGGATCCTGGACGATAGGTGATATAGAAGTGGAACCGAGTGAAGAATAAAGCCCAACGGGCTTGACGTGGGTTTAGTCTCTTGGCTTCTTTGAGATACTGAAGGTTCTTATGATCGGTAAGTACCGTGAAAGGATGTTGTGCCCCTTCGAGCCAATGTCTCCACTCTTCCAAAGCCAATTTGATGGCGAGGAGTTCCCGGTTACCCACATCATAATTCTGTTCAGCTGGGGATAATTTTTTTGAAAAGAAGGCACAGGGAAGAGGTTTATGGGAATCCCCATGGTGCTGAGAAAGTATGGCACCTACTCCAGTTGTGGAGGCATCGACTTCAACGATGAAGGCGAGGTCTGGGTTAGGGTGGCGTAGAAGAGGAGCAGAGATTAACTCGTTTTTCAACGTCTGGAAGGCATGGTCAGCTTCAAGGTTCCAGGACAGGGATTTTGGTTTCCCTTTCAGGAGAGAGGTAAGAGCAGAGGTTATGGTACTGTAATTGTTAATGAACCTGCAATAGAAATTTGCGAAGCCAAGGAATCGTTGGAGCTCTTTTACTGTTTGCGGAGTGGGCCATGAGGTGACTGCCGCGACCTTTCCTTCATCCATCTTCACCCCCTGCTTACCCACAATGTACCCAAGGAAAGTAACCGAATCTTGATGGAAGATGCATTTCTCTGCTTTTAGGAAGAGGGAGTGGTCTCATAATCGTTGGAGAACACTGGAGACATGTCGTTGATGTGAAGATTCGTCTTGGGAGAAGATAAGAATGTCATCAATATATACTATCACAAATTTGTTGAGGAAATCACGGAGTATTTCGTTCATGAAATCTTGAAACACCGAAGGGGCGTTGACCAGACCATACGGCATAACAAGATATTCATAGTGGCCAGAGGGGGTAATGAATGCGGTCTTCCACTCATCCCCCTCTCGTATCTGGATTAGATTATACGCACTTCTGAGGTCAAGCTTGGTGAAGATACTAGCGCCTCGTAGCTGTTTGAGTGATGTGGGTACGAGAGGGAGTGGGTACCGAAACATGATGGTGATCTTATTCAAAGCCCGGTAATCGATGCAAGGTCTTAGACCACCATCTTTCTTTGCCACAAAGAAGAAACTAGATGCTGCTGGCGAAGTTGATGGACGAATGTACCCCTGATTTAGGGCTTCTTGTATATACTCTTCCATGGCTCATTGTTCTGGGATGGAGAGAGAATAAATGTGGCCGCGGGGCACCGATGTATCAGGTTCCAAGTCAATGGCGCAATCCCAAGGTCTGTGTGGGGGAAGATGAGAGGCCTTTTCAGGACTAAATACGTCTGCAAAGGAGGCATAACAGGGTGGAATTTCCATGGTCCGTTTTGCTTGAGGGCTCTCGATAGATGTCACAGCAATGGAGATAGTTTGAGACGAAGTAGAGGCAGGTCTTGGAAGCTTAGGGAAGCAGGTAGAGAAACAAGTAGAACCCCAGTGCAGAATTTCTCCGTTGTTCCATGAGACATCAGGATTGTGCTGGATGAGCCAGGGTCTGCCAAGAATGATCGCAGAAGTGGAATTTTCTAACACCAAAGGAGTGAATGGTTCTTCGTGTAGACAACCGACTCTTAAAGTGATTGGTTTTATTCTGTGTTTTACATACCCAGGATTCAAGGTCTTTCCAGTCACTGATTTGGCTGTGAACGGGGTTGAGCAGAGGATTTTCGGAGTTGAAGTTGCCGGCAGAGGTCGCCCGAGATGAAATTACCCGCTGATCCTGAATCAATGAGGGCTGTAACTGAGATGGTAACATCAGTAGAAATCAATGAAACGGTGGTGGATAAAGGAGCAATATTGAGGGGACTGACTACAAACGAACTCACCAAGAGACGAGGTGGACGGACAGGACAACCACCGATGTAATGAGAGTTGTCCCCACAATACAGACAGAGATTATGGGTCATGCGTCTGGTTCTTTCTGATGGAGAAAGACGGGTATGGTCAATTTGCATAGGCTCAACCCCGCGGTGATCTGGGATATCAGCAGGCCTAGACGAGGAAGCATATGATGATTGGTGAAGATCGGGGTAACAATTTTGAACTCGGCGAGAGACTCGGATAGATTGTTGAATAAACTTCTCAAGGCCCATGACATCATCATAAATTGCGAGTTGTAATCTGAGGGCTGGATTTAATCCTTGATGGTAGGTTGTCATGAGTGCTCTCTCATTCCATCCACTCGTGGCGGCAAGGGTTCTAAACTTTATAGCATAGTCAGTTATAGACATTTGTCCTTGTTGGAGGTGATATAACTGCTCACAGACTGATGAATCACCTACAGGACAACCAAATACTTCTTTAAAGTGTGTTATGAAGTTTTGAAGAGAGTCAGTAACCGGTCCTGTCTGATTCCACATGGATTCTGCCCATTGAAGTGCTCGGCCAGATAAGAGTGAAATAATGAAGGAAATTTTTGAACGTTCAGTTGGGAAATTGTATGGTTGTACCTCTAGAGCGAGTGAGCACTGAAGGAGAAATCCGTTGCAATCCTCCTCCCGGCCAGAGAAAGGCGCTGGTTTCATCATAGGGCAGAAAGTAAACAGCGGTGGTGGAGCGTCAGATGCAGAAGTGGGAATCGCTGCAGCTCCGCGCTCACCGAGCTCAGGCGGGGAAATTCCAGCTGGATTAATCACAGGATTAGTTTGTTCCGAATCCATAGCGGTTTTAGTCAAACCTTCTGTCAGGATACACACTAGGACAACAAGGTTAGAAGGATTCAGAATAACTTTTAATGAAGCTTTCGTAGGACAGTAGGGAAGTTCAGATGCATCAACGGGCGCTGTGAGTATAATACTGATGAATGACCATCTTTTCTCTTGCAGATAATGGCAGGCTTGAGTGTGGTAAGTATCACAATCCAAAGGACGCGGAGTATGAACACCAGGGAGATGGAGGAGTCTCTGGACGAGGGAAAACAGGTAAGTAACACAAGGGTGTACTGAGGAAACAGACTGGAACAGTCTCAGGAACAATCGTCTGAAAAGCACAGAGAGCAGGTTAGTGGATATTTCCTCGTTCAAGGTTTGACAGAGACTGGAGGTGAGTTGTGCTCTTAAATAGTGCTGGTGATTGCTGGATTGCTGGATTGATGACAGGTGCAGGTGATTAGTATTCGGGTGAGTGTGATCTTTGTGTTGTGGATGTGAGTGAGCCTGATTGCCTCCTGACAATACTTAAGTAAAAGTATACAATTTTAAAACTACTTAAAAAAGTACAATTCCTACAAAAAACTACTTCATTACAGTAATGTGAGTATATGTAATTTGTTACTTTACAGCCCTGGAGAGTGGGTGATAGTGGAGAACTGGGAGACCGATGGGGGCATGATTACAGATTTTATTAACTCATATCATTGTAATAATTTTATAATTAAGAATATTTGTGTATTTATGATTTGGTTTTGTGTCATTTCATTTAATCGTTGAATCTGTCAAATCTAAACAGTCTATCGGCTTTCTGCCACCATGTACTGCTCATGATCTGAAATGTTTTTAAATAAAAGGATTGGTATATAAATCCTTGAATATTATATATATATATATATATATATATATATATATATATATATATATATATATATATATAGGGTTTATCTGGAATTATTTTTAGAGATCATCATCATCTCTGGCATGACACGTAAAGACAACCAACACTTTAAATTGACTAATATGTCTATAGAATCTTCTGCTGTTTATAATGTTATCAAACACTTCCTTTATTTGACAGTCAGTCCATCATTTAACTCTAGTAAACAGTATGCTGCACTGCTATGCTGTAAATTGTGCTTTGGTTTGTTTTTGGTAGACTCTCACATTAAGGAAAATATTAAAATGGTTCAGACTCACATACAGTGAGAAGGCCTCGTGTGAACGTACATTGTCGAACGAACATGCGGAGAGAGGGTGAGGACTGAACTTCAGAGTTGCAGTAAATGGGCTTTATTAATATAATTAATAATAATACCCAGAAGGGGAAAAAACAGTTCAGGATAGGCGATGAACAGGTCTGTGCACTAACATCCAACAAGGCCAAGTGCACTCACATGACAAAAGAAACAACATAAGAGTTAGGATCCAGCCACTAAAAAAGTAAAAACAAGACATATATGGCAGAAGTAGTGAGAGTAGTATGGGTAGTATGTCATTCTGAACTCAGCATATGCTTGAAAGCATGAATAGCCGCCATCATATCTTCTTCTTTTATCCAACACCTCAATGATGCACATCCACAGCGCCTCCAGTGGACTCAATTGTAACTGCACGATTCTGTGACAGATTCAGAGGGAAAGTACAGTATAACTCTGTGTTTCAAATGCACAAAGGAAAATCAATTTGAGATATTCTAATAATGATTTTAATATTTGACCCACTGGTGCAGAACAATTACTCAAGTACTCGTGCACATCACTAACTGGTCCAGCCACATTTAAACTGGAACAGCATCAGAACTCGTGAGCTTGACTATCAATCAACTAACATGCTCTTAAAGATGAACTACATCTGTTGATTTAGTTGACAAAAACTACAGATTGACTTCTGAACTGATTGCAAACAGAGACAGAAACATGGAAGTGAGATCCAGTGTGAGTCTGACATCTAATGAACATTATCTGTAAAACACAATCTTGTTTTGCACACACCTCTCAAACACAGAACCAGGAAACTGTGTCAACTGTTCATTTCAGGGAAACTGAAACTAAAGTGTTGTCGAGCTGTTGTACGTGTCTCTCTGTCTCAGAGTACATGCAGTAAAATGGCAGAAGCCAGTATTTCAGTGGCTCATGAGCAGTTCTGCTGCTCTATCTGTCTGGATCTCCTGAAGGATCCAGTGACCATTCCCTGTGGACACAGTTACTGTATGAACTGTATTACAGACTGCTGGAATCAGGATGATCTGAAGGGAGTCTACAGCTGCCCTTGGTGCAGACAAACCTTCACCACAAGACCTGTGTTATTTAAAAGTACTATTGTGGCTGAAATGGTGGAGAAACTGAAGAAGACGAAACTCCAAACTGCTGTTTCTGCTCACTGTTACGCTGGAGCTGGAGATGTGGAGTGTGACGTCTGTTCTGGAAGAAAACACAAAGCTGTCAAGTCCTGTCTGGAGTGTCTGAACTCTTACTGTCAAGATCATCTTGAACAACATGAGAATCTCTTTCGAAATAAGAGACACAGTCTGATGGATGCTACCGGACGACTCCAGGAGATGATCTGCGGTCAACACAATAAGCTTCTGGAGGTGTTTTGTCGCACTGATCAGAAGTGTATCTGCATGTTGTGCACCATTGATGACCACAAAAACCACAACACTGTATCAGCTGCTGCCGAGAGGACTAAGAAACAGGTATGAACTGAAATGACATTATAAACAGGCTTCAGTCTCTGTAAGAGTTCCTAACAAGGAGCTTTTAAAATAAGTGGAGAAAGTCATATGTTAGCATCCAAATTCATGTCTATGACAGTGCTCAGCTAAAATATCAGTGATCTGAAGGCTGCCATCTTTGCTCATGTGTGTTCAGTTCCAACAGATAGAAGTTCACATTTATAAAAGATCTTCAAAAACAATCTGTCACCAAACAAAATGTTCCAAAAACTTTCCATTGAAATGAAAAATTAATCAGCTGTTTTTTAAGGATGTCAATATAAAACATTGGGTGTAGTTCCAGCATCTACCAGCAGGTGTTAAATCCGGCTCCACATAACATTAAATGAATAAATCAGATTGGCAGTTGTTTTGTTTGTATCTATAAGTACATAAAAAGAAGACACAAACAACATTACATAAATACATATTGATTTGTACATAATAAATGTTCTGTGAAAATCACAATAGAACAATAATGATTTTGTATTATTCAGATTTAAGATTGAACTGCATGTTTGTTTGATGAACAGAGTCACTTGGAGGAGACACAGAAGAAATCCCAACAGAGAATCCAGGAGAGCGAGAAAAAGATGGAGGAGTTGAGAAGAGCTGTGGAGTCTCACAAGGTGAGTTTGAGAAGTTTGAGACTCAGTTGGGTCACAGGTTGTGTGAGGTGTCAGTAAGAGCTGATTGTAATGTGTGTGTAACAGCGCTCTGCACAGACAGCAGTGGAGGACAGTGAGAGGATCTTTACTGAACTCATGCGCTCCATTGAGAGAAGACGCTCTGAGGTGACACAGCTGATCAGAGATCAGGAAAAGGCTGCAGTGAGTCGAGCTGAAGGACTCTTGGAGCGACTGGAGCAGGAGATTGCTGATCTGAGGAGGAGAGACACTGAGCTGGAGCAGCTTTCACACACACATGATCACATCCAGTTCTTGCAGGTAACACATCTCATCATTACTATTCATCACACTGAAGCCTCATGAGAACATCAGAGAATCATTGAAATACAGAACAGATACGGTCAAAGTGTTTCTCAGATCGATTTCATTTAATCATGACAGTATAAATGTAACTGTAGTGGAGCTGATGAAGCTTTTCTGTTGTTTTTCTGTAGAGTTTTCAGTCTTTCTCTGCAGGATCTCCAGTCTTACCCAACATCACTGTCAGTTCTCTTCTGACTTTTGATGAGGTGATCAAATCTGTCTCAACTCAAACAACAACTGGAGGATTTCTGTGGAGAACACATGGAAAAGATATCTGAGAGAGGTAACAGATATTCATTTACTTTCAGAGATCAATTTGACATCATGTAAATAAATGAAAATGTGCATGAATTACAGAAATGATGTCTGTTTATTCTCATAGTCACAGACATTACAATTATTCCTACTGATGAACCCAAGACCAGGAATCAATTTCTACAATGTAAGTCACTATGACAACACACACACACTCACACACTCACACACACACACACAGACACACTCTCACACACACACACACACTCACACACAAAAACACACACACACACACACACAAAAACACACACACACACACACACACACAAAAACACACACTCACAGACACACTCACACAGACACACTCACACACACAAACACACACTCACACACACAAACACACTCACATTCTCACACACACACACACGCACATACTCACACACACACACACACACACACAAACACACACACATTCTCACACACATACACACACACACACACACAAACACACGCACATACTCACACACACACACACACACACACACACACAAACACACACACATTCTCACACACACACACACACACACACAAACACACACACATTCTCACACACACACACACACTAACTCACACACACATTCTCACACACACCCACACACACACACACATGTAGTGTTTCCATGTTTTATGGGGACTTTCCATAGACATAATGGTTTTTATACTGTACAAACTTTATATTCTATCCCCTAAACCTAACCCTACCCCTAAACCTAACCCTCACAGAAAACATTCTGCATTTTTACATTTTCAAAAAACATAATTTAGTATGATTTATAAGCTGTTTTCCTCATGGGGACTGACAAAATGTCCCCACAAGGTCAAAAATTTCGGGTTTTACTATCCTTATGGGGACATTTGGTCCCCACAAAGTGATAAATACACGCTCACACAAACACACACACCTTCTCTCACACACACACACACAAACACACACACATTCTCACACACACACACACACTAACTCACACACACATTCTCACACACACACACACACACAAACACACACACATTCTCACACACACACACACACTAACTCACACACACATTCTCACACACACACACATTCTCACACACACACACACACTAACTCACACACACATTCTCACACACACACACACACACACACACACACACACACATTCTCACACACACACACACACTAACTCACACACACATTCTCACACACACACACACACACACACAAACACACACACATTCTCACACACACACACACACTAACTCACAGACACATTCTCACACACACACACACACACACACAAACACACACACATTCTCACACACACACACACACAAACCCTATCTGAGGGTTGTCCCCCCTTAAAATATCATTAAAATATGTGTATTGTAAATAATATAATGATATATTCTTAAAATAATTGTTTAAGAAATAAAATAATACAAATGCAAAAGTTTTAAACATTTTGAGTCCCCCCTCCCTTGTTTATTGTCCCCCCCAACATTTTGATGAAATTTTCGCCCCTGTCAGAACATTAAACTAAGCAAATGTAATTGTCTATTTGTATTTTTCTGTACTTGTGTGACCATGTTTCAGTTGAAATATTTACAGACACACTGGAGGAACAGGGTTACACATATAATGGAAGTTCAGTTTGGATAGTTAAGCACCAAATGTTAGTTTAGAGTTATTGATGAACCCATTCATATAAAACATTACAGATAAAGATTTCTTTGGAAAAGAGTTTGAATGGTTGAGATGAATGAATGAATGAATTCCTCTTCCCATCATGCTGTAGAAAGGATTCAGATGATGTCACTTCCTGGGTGTCAGAATTTGAAGGAATGTAAAAATCATAAGTATCAATATTGACTGAAATGATGATGTGTTGGACACAGTTGAGAAGGTCATGACCTCTGATGATAGGCTCATTTGTATTAGATGATTTGCTTTAATAAAGACTGTAATAATGACAGTAGATGACCTCAGATGTCTCTGTATCGTCTCCTCTGTCTGACAGAGACTGTAAACGGTCTGTGCTATCAAAACTGCTCATGATTGTGCTCCTAAAGATCCTTTCTTTCATGCACAGAGAAACACAGATCTATATGTCTTATTCTTCACAGAGAACAATCTCAATGACATTCATTATTTTATTCCTTCACATCTTTCCTAAGAGGACGGGGTGTTGAAGGGGTATCTGGTTAAGAAAACATACTCAAACTCACAGAAACACACTTGTGTACATTCAATTCTTTGTTTTTATCTCATCAGATTTCCGTCAGCTCACAGTGGATCTAAACACAGTGAATAAACGTCTCCGTCTGTCTGAAGAGAACAGAGTGATTACTCGCACTGACACACTCCAGCAGTATCCTGATCATCCAGATAGATTTGATGATTATCTTCAGGTGTTGTGTAGAGAGAGTGTGTGTGGACGCTGTTACTGGGAGATCGAGTGGAGTGGGAGTCGTGGTGTGGAAATATCAGTGTCATATAAGAGCATCAGCAGGAAGGGACGGGGTAATGAGTGTGTGTTTGGATATAATGATCAGTCCTGGAGTTTGTTCTGCACTCCCTCCAGTTACTCATTCATTCA
Organism: Xyrauchen texanus; assembly: GCF_025860055.1. Classification (NCBI taxonomy): domain Eukaryota; kingdom Metazoa; phylum Chordata; class Actinopteri; order Cypriniformes; family Catostomidae; genus Xyrauchen; species Xyrauchen texanus. The sequence goes on from NC_068311.1 coordinate 33,040,931, forward strand.
CAATAACATAAAGACTGTTCTCTCTGTCCCCTCCAGCTGTTGTAGAATAGGAGTGTATGTGGATCACAGTGCAGGAACTCTGTCCTTCTACAGCGTCTCTGACACACTGACCCTCATCCACAGACTCCACACCACATTCACTCAACCTCTATATCCTGGGTTTTATATTTATTATAGGGGATCATCAGTGAAACTGTGTGATGGAACAATGTGATACAAAGATTGTACAAAAGTCTGCGACTGCACTTTATGTGACCGTTGACCAGATGTGATGTATTTCAATCTAAAGTTTCTACGTGAAGTGAGAAATATCAATTATTTTTTGTCCACTTTTATTTTCTGTAGAATAGACGACCATGAATAATGTAATAAATATAAGTAATTATTCACATTGCTGAACTCAGAACTCTTGGGCAACCCTTGACACGCTCCCTACAAAACTATTATTTTGTACATATGTGATCAATAAAATCATGTATTATTGATTCATACAATCACAGTGAATAAGGGTGATATAACAGTCACAGTGATGCAGATCATAAATCAAACTTTAAATAAGGGACTTGCAAAATAAGTGAAAATAAAAGATTCATTTTTTTCCATGTGGGGAATTAATCAGTATAGAAATCATGTCAAGAATATTATACATTAGTCAGTAAACAGAAATAAAATAATGTATTTTTAATAAAAGTATTCTTAATAATGAAACATGTTCTTAATATGTAGTTAAAGGAACAGCATGAACTTACACATTGTAATTATGTTTGTGTAATAGACAATAATATTAAATATGTGTAACAGGCCAGTCTTGTTAGTATTTGTGTAAGAGGAAGATTGTGTCACACACAATACTGGTCAAATCTGTTGATCTGAAGGCGTGTGATTAAATGTTTAAAATGAGTTTTGTAGACAAATATAATCATGCCATCATATTAATTTCATTTTAAAACTAAAACTTAATAAAAAAAAGGTTTTGAAATGGATGACTTGGACAGAATAATAAAAGCAGTCAATAAGTGCCCAACACAGATGGAACTCCTTCAATACTGTTTAAAAGCATCTCAGAGTGATTCCTCAAGAAACTGCTGGAGAAAATGTTCATGTCTGTAATTCTAGACAAAGTGTGACTACTGTGAAGATGATCAAATATCTCACAGTTTTGATTTATTTGGGATTTTATTTAGTCACAACATAATTCCCATAATTCCATTTATGTTATTCCATAGTTGTGATGACTTTACTATTATTCTAAAATGTGAAGAAAAAAGAAAATTATAATAAAGAATGAATAAGTGTTTCAAAATTATTGACCGGTAGTGTATGTGGTTACATTGCATGGTCAAAGATTTCCCGACTCAAATTATTACCAAGACAACTGCTTCTGTACATGTGATTTCCGCACAAATGATTCTAAGCAGCATGGGTCTATTGTGTGTAAATGTTAATTAAATCTAAGATTAATCTCTCATCTAAACACTTCTACAATGATCAGCCAGTGATGTCATAAAGTCCGCCTACTGATGTTTGATTGACATCCTCTCATTAGCATGTTGCACAAAGTATAAATACAGAACTACATACAGAAATATATGGAAGACTGATCCCACCAAGAAATAAAAAATAAAATACTTTTTAACTCACAATTGTGACTTTTTCTTGCAATTGCGAGATATAAAGTTGCAGTTACGCGATATAAAATCGCATTCGTGTGATAAAAACTTTGTATCATGCAATTGCGAGTTATATCACGTAACTGTGACTTTATATCTCGCAAGTGCACGTTAATATTGCGTAACCATACGTCATTAATTCATTAATTGTATGCTAAGCCTAAAGCCTACTTTGTTCAGATGGCCTTCTTTTTCAGATATATATTTACAATATAAATAAGATAAACACACAGATAAACCGCATGTCAGTCAAACAGCGCGCGGCTACAGTAGCGGGAAAATAAAAGTTAAATCTTTAATATTTTTGATATTTGTGTCTTTTCTCTAGCCTGTTTCCCTTTTGAACTGTTATCGTGATCAACCGGTCTCTGTAATGAGCACCCCTGATGTATATATTATGAAATTAGATTACTGTTGTCACACATGACTCTATGCCCCTGACACAAAAGGCACACTTGATGTGGACTTGCAGTCTCGTGGCCTTCATTTGTGCATTCCCGCGAAGTCCACAAAACACGCAAGTGCCCCCTTTGCACCCTCGATGCACCCTTCGGCTAAGCCTGCATAAGTGTGAGCTCCACAGCGGACTACTACCCAACAGTCCCTGCCAGGGGAGTAACTACAGGGAGGGCAAGGTGGGCAGCCACCCTAGGGCCCGGGGTGAGAGGGGACGATAAACAACCCAGGCTCCCCAAAGAGTGGGCCTGACACTGGGGCCCGTAACATCCAGTTACGCCACTGTTAACCTCTGCTGATCCTCTTGACCAATCTCAGCAGACTGGAGTTTCCGAGCCAACGGAAAAAACATGACGGATGTGGAAATGTCAATTGCAGTTTAAAAATGTTATTGAATTAAAAAATTATTGATTGTCAAAGGACGATCCCTTACTTATCATGTGGATATAGCATCATGTTTAAGGTTCAAAACTTAGTTTTATTTAATTTTCCAGAGATTTGGAATTACTCCTATTCAGTTTTTATTTTTGGTCACTGGTTGTGCCCAATATTAATGGGTTATTTCAACCAAAAATACAAATTCTCTCCTCATTTACTCACCCTCATGCCATCCCAGATGTGTGTGACTTTCTTTCTTCTGCAGAACACAAATGAAGATTCTAGAGCCTTGTCATCAAACATTTAATTTATCTTACAGTAAGCAGTGATGAATGCATGTGGATTGCTCTGGCAGACAGTGGAGAACAATTGGATTGGAAGGCCTTCAAGCCTCTCTTCACAAATACACAGAAGCCACTAATGCGAATAGATTTGAATGACCATCTTGTTGTGAACTGGAGAGAGGAGGGTAGCAACAACAGAGAGCTTGAAGAGGAGACCATGTTTTATTGGAAATGTATACTACAAAAAAAAATCATACATGCTATTTATTTATTTATATTTATTTTGATTTATATTTATATTACTTTCATCATTAGGTTAGCTTCTCGGGGAAAAAAGTAATCATTTCACACACTTGTCTTGTTTTAAGATGGTGAAAACAGTACACAAAACGTCTAGGTTACGGATGTAACCTCCGTTCCCTGATGGAGGGAACGAGACGTTGTGTAGAAGAATCAACACTAGGGTCTCTCTTGAGCATCTTTTGCATCTCTGATCTGTGAGAAAAGGCCAATGAGAAATTGGCAGACAGAATTTGCATGTCCCGCCCCCGGACATATGGGTATAAAGGAGGGGAAATACATCTGTTTCATTCAGGATTTTTCTGAGGAGCCGATAATGGTTCGGCCGCAACAGTGGCTCGGTTCAGCGACGTGGCCGGGAGGACACAACGTCTCGTTCCCTCCATCAGGCAATGGAGGTTACATCCATAACCTAGACATTCCCCGTCTGTCGCTCACTTCGACGTTGTGTCGAAGAAGCGACACTAGGTGTCCAAATTAAATCACGCCATGTGCTGAGGTGTGTTCGTGTTCTGCTGACACAGGAGCGGGCAGGTATTTTACGTGCCAAAGCGACCGGCTGTGTCAGATGGCACGTACCCTTCCCCAATGCCCCATAAAATCATCAGAGCCTTCTGGTTCTTTACCCCCAACAGGGGTGAACAAGGCAATGCTGCCAAGCATGGGGCCCTCATACGCATCGGGGAAGGCAATCTTTCCCAGTTTCTTATTCTTTCAGGGGGAAAAGACCCTGCGGAGACCACACCTGCCCAAGCCAGGGGAGGTAAGAGTGGTGAAATACATCACATGGGCTTTTAGGTAACATGTGGAAAGTGGCGCAGTGGTAGATCCTGCCTCATTGGGATGGAGTAGTTGCTACAGACACCGCAACCAGGGGTAGTGGGAACTGCCCAAGGGAGACGCGGGTCCGCTCGCAAGGGGACCGTGCCATGGAAAATACACACAGGGGGGGAGTCCATGTAGGATGCCTGACCTGTGGCGCACCTATTCCAGTAAAAGGTAGATTGAGTACCCACATTGGATTTGGTCAGCGAATTCCTCCGCTGAATTTGCGGACCCAGAGGGCTAGAGAGGATTCATCCAGGGAGCCGAGTTAGTGGAATCTCCTGGGATAAGAGCGCACGATTTTACCTCGGCCGAGGGAAAAGGCGCTAGGTGCAAGTGATCCACCCGGTCAGATTGTCAGCGTGTTACCGAGTTCTACCGGCTCGGATCGGAGAAAACATGGGATGAAAATGAGTTAACCCTGAGATTGTAAAATCTCGCAAAGGTATTGGGTGTTGCCCAATCTGCTGCTCTGCATATGTCTGCTAGGGAGGTGCCCCTGGCCAGTGCACACAAGGACACAACACTTCTTGTTGAGTGTGCTTGGACCTGCGGGGGGGCACGGCCTGGGTGTGATAGGCCAATGTAATGGCGTCCTCCAGTGGGAAAGCCTCTGTTTGGAGACAGCGTTGAGGGTTACAGTCCAGCCTCTCAAGCTGACGGCAGCCCGGGCAAGCATATCGGACAATGATGTTATTCATTTCGGACAAGCATGTCGGGCGTCAGCCGCAGACTGGGCATGCTGGCCCGAAGGCGGCAGCCCAGTCGAGTCATCCGCGTCAGACGCCGGACCGTTCTCCGATTCAGCGGCGAGCTCGACGCGGGGGGTGGCTGGAGTGGCGTTCCTTCTTTTGAAGGAAAGCCACAACCGCAACGTGCCATCATCATGTCCTCGCAGTGAGAACATGAACCATCCACAAACCACGCTGCCTCGGTGTGATCACAGCCCATGTCAGAAGCAGAGAGCACTCTACCAAATCCAGGAACTACACAGGGGCGGAAGGGCATCTTTATAAAGACGCATCCTGAAAAGGACGTTCAACGCCAGCTGTGTATTTGCTCTTTTAGGAAAATAACTCTTTTAGAGAAAATTACGCTTTTAACTGCGCTGTCGAAGCACCCAGGGGCAAGCCGCACTGCCGTGCAGAGAAGGGAGAAAGCCATTGATATGCGCCGTCCAACAGCAATCGCTCAGAGATGAGAGGAACAGTGTGTGACTCGCAGCTCGCTGCAAACACAACCATCGGCTCCAAAGACAATTTCTTAATGAAACAGATTAAGCATTTCCTCTCATTTATACCCGTATGTCCGGGGGCAGGACATGCAAATTCTGTCTGCCAATTTCACATTGGCCTTTTCTCATAGATCAAAGATGCAAAAGGCATCAAGAGAGACCAGAGAGCGACAGACGGGGAAGAATAGTTCACCAAAAAACTAAAATCAATAAATAGATTTAAGATTTATATAAGATTTAATCTCTAATCAAATCATTGCTCAACTCCTGTATACAGTGCCAAAATCAAATATGGTGACTATAGGTCAATAACCTCATTGGTTCTTGTGCCATTAAGCTTGTCAGTTACAAGACATGCAAAAAATAATGAGGTTTGATTTTATTAAGTTGCCATAATTGATTTAGGCACTGTATGCTGGAGTTGATCAATGATTTGATTGAAACAAAATCACAACTTATATTTCCATCTTTTCATCATACAAAGGGCATCAGAAGACTTGAAAAACACACCTAACCTCCCACAAACATTGTAATATTGACCTGGTTGTATTTTCGTATTTTCATGACATATTTTAAACATCTTAATAAAATGCACAAATTACGTTTTTTAGCACCTAAAGAAAACGTCCCACAAATGTTACAGTTTGGTCTGGTGTATGTGTGATAGTAGTTAATGTTCTGAAGGCTTATCTGTTTATTGAGGTTGTAGAAAGGTTCTGGAAATTGCAAACAAGACTGAAATTGGCTCCATTAACCTAATTTGTTACATCCCACTTAAATGCAAATGAGCGGGAGGAGCTATCACGGACACCGTTTTATGGCAAATATTTTAATGAACTATTCATACATTGTCTTATTGTTGATTTGAATGTCTTATTATCTAATTCTCTTTGTAGTATTTTATGTATATGTGGTGACATTGGTCAACTTTTGTACTTTATAAATAAATTCAGCATTGAAATTTACATATATTTGTATGATTTTACTATAAGCCTCTGAGATTTGATATGCACCGATATATACATTAGAACAAAAAGGCAATAACTTGGACATTTCCTTGTTGCGTCCTCGTGGGCACTGGCCAGAGGCACCTCCCTGGCAGACATATGTAGAGCAGCGGGTTGGGCAACACCTGATACCTTTGCGAGATTTTACAATCTCAGTGTTGGGTCAGTATCGTCGCGTGTTTTCTCAGGTCCGAGCCGGTAGAACTCGGTAACACGCTGACGGTCTGGCCGGGTGGATTGCTTGCACCTAGCGCCATTTCCCTCAGCAGAGTTAAAACTGTACGCTTTCTCTCCCAGGAGACTCCATACATTTGGATCCCTGGATGACTCCACCCTAGCCCTGTGGGTCCGCAATTCAGCTGAGGAATTTGCCGACCCAATCCACTGCGGGTACTCAAATCTACCCTGTACTAGTATAGGTGCTCCACAGGTCGGGACTTCTGCGTGGACTCCTCCTGTGTATATTTTCAGTGGTAAGTTCCCCTTACGGACCCACGTCTCCCTAAGGCAGTTCCAGCTGCCCCCGGTCGCCGTGCTGTAGCAACTACCCCCTCCTTGAGGTTGGCTCTACCACTGCAGCATTTTTCCACATGTGACCTGAGGGGCCCACGTGATGTATTTCGCCACTTTACCTCCCCCTTCCTGGGCAGGTGTGGTCTCCGCAGGGTCTTTTCCCCCTGAAAGAATAGGAAACTGGGTAAGACCCCCTTCCCACGGTGCGTGTAAGGGCCCCAGCCATTTGGATCTATGCGAGAAACATAGAGATAAAAGAGGCCCGGCTAGGCTCTGCCTATTCCCAGGTTGGCAAGCGTCACCTTGTTCAGCGCAACCAGAAGGATTCCGACGACTTTTATGGGGCATTGGGGAAGGGTACGTGCAGTCTGACACAAGTGGTTGCCTTTGCACGTGAAATACTTGCCCGCTCGTGTCAGCAGTACACATACACGGCTCAGCGCATGGCATGATTTAAATTGGACTCCTAGTGTTACTTCGACACAACGTCGAAGTGAGCAACAGACGGGGAATGTCTAGGTTACGGATGTAACCTCCGTTCCCTGATGGAGGGAACGAGACGTTGTGTCCTCCCGGCCACGTCGCTGAACCGAGCCACTGTGGTGGCCGGACCATTTCCGGCTCCTCAGAAAACTCCTGAATGAACTCGACGTATTTCTCCGCTTTTATACCAGTATGTCCGGGGGCGGGGTATGCAAATACTGTCTGCCTAATTCTCATTGGCCATTTTTCATAGATCAGAGGCATATTCGGCGCACAAGAGATACCCCTAGTGTCACTTCTTCGACACAACGTCTCGTTCCCTCCAACAAACACCACAACTTATGATCAAATTAATATATTATTTCAATCAATCAGTACACAATGGACAACAAAATACAGCTATCAATATGAAATATATGATAATTTTCAAACTCAGGAATGCTGAATACGGTAAAAAAAAAAAGCAACCAAAGGAAACATATGGGTGGAAATATCTAAAAAACAAAATAGAGTTGAAATACTCATATGCCCAAATTTAATTTGAAACTTGAGCTCTATTTTCTCCTCTTGCTGCAGCTCCTCCACCATGCATGCAAACTCCTCTTCCTCGGGCCCCTCTGCCATGACTTATTACTCTCCTTCCATGCCTTTGGCCTCTTTGAGCCATGCTTGCAAATAGCAACACAGAGGTGTCATCTTTTATAGATGGATAAGGACGGATTACTGATTGAAGAGTTGTGCAAATGAGTTTCACACAGGTGCATTAGAGATTCATAATTAGATTCATAATTATGCAGGTTCTTTCTATCAGCTGTGAATAGTTAATGTTTTTCCTTTGTTCAACACAGTTAATCCTATAGAGTTTGGGGTCTTTCAATGAGATCTGTGGTAACTGTTTTGACAAAGGGTGTGAAAAATATGTGAAACAAATGAAAATGTGTTAAGACATTTGCAAGAGGAGACTGCTGTGCTAATAAGGTGATGATGAAGATCAAGTGGATCCGAGTTTCATTAAGCGTGTCTTAGCAAATGAGAAAAACTGTAATGAGTTGATGGCTAACAGGAGTGTGGAGAGTTAACAATTCGGGTGAGGGGGAATGGCAGAAGCAGATGTGACATTAGATTGACCCTGCTGTAAAACTTTTGTGCAACTGGTAAGGCATAAAAAGGCTTCAGGGCAACAATCTTGTTTTATTGTGTAAAATTTTAAACAAGTTTTTGTGAAGTTGTTAATTAAATGTATCTGTCCAGCTTTTTCCCTGGCTAAAGGTATCTATTAGTCCCGGACAACTGACACAACACAATGCAGTAGCAATGATGACGAGTAACCCAAGCAAAATGCCACAGAGCTTTAGCTGTGATGTATTGTGATTGTTTATGTATATAACTGTGTGTATATAAAAATACAGCAAAACTGCTCACATTTTTAAATTAAATTGTTTCGACCCAAACAGAACAAATAAAATGTTTCATTTTGTTTAACCTGATGAAGACCCATTCAGAGTCAAAACGTTGTCATTAAACTGTAAAGTTAGCAGTGTGCAAGCATTTCTTCTCCTTTTCTATGGATATTAATTTGTAGATTAGATGTGTGTAAATATATATATTACGTAATATATTACCTCAATTCTGTGGAAAACATTGTGCTAAAACTCTCTTATTTTTTCAAGGGAGTGGCAATATGCTGCACTCTTTGACAGTGACATCGGCTACAGTGAAAGAATACAGTTATCAAATGACTATGAGGACAATGTGCCAACTTCTTCATGTGTTCTATAATCGTACAGCAAGGTTAGCAGTTTCCCAGCCCGGTTGATGGAGGCCCTGCATTTATTTTGGACGTCACCCTTATCTGAAACACCCATTTCAGGTATTTAATCACTGTACTAATGAGCTGAAGAGATGTATCAGTTCTTAAATTAGGGAGACATCCAAAAAGTGCAGGGATGCAGGGCATTCAGGAACAGGGATTGGAAACACTTGTCTACAGATGGTATTCCTTTAAATTACACTGTTAATATACTGCTATTAATTATACTGTTCTTTCTGAATGACGATGTGCTTTTATTGTGTAGCTTCTTTCATTTTCCAGAAGTGACATTACAGAGATCATAGAAAAGCTGGCAGAGAAAATGTATTGTGGCAGAGGGCGTGGTTGAGTGTTTGTCCGGAGCGAAAGTGGTAAGGATTCACATATGAGGGGAATAATGTCAAACAGTTGTTTCTCATTGCAGTAATCCTGGGGTGTGCAATAAAAGGAGAATGCACACCAGAGGAAGGGGAGAGAGATGCACAGCAGTGTGGCATGTTTGTGTGTTAGAGTGAATGTGCTGAAAAGCTGACAAATGCTGATTCAAAGAGTTTGTAGAAACATTTACCTGTACCACGCTTCTTCTGTCCCACACTGACCAGACTTGTCAAAGTGGTTCAGAAATCTGGGATTTGGAGGAAGATAATACGGAGTCATGGAGTACTCGCCATTGGCTGAAGTCACTCAATCCCTTGCCAGCATACATCAGACTCAACACCAGGCCCTACTTGATTTACGTCAATACCATGACCAGCGATTCCAGGCGATTCTCCAGGCTCAAGCAGAGGACCAGCAGCTACGACCCAGCAACTTCCATGCCTTGATCACACTCATGAAAATGGGCCCGCAAGACTAACCGGAGGCATTTATAGAACAGTTTAAGTGGACTGCGAAGGTGTGGAAATGGCAGAGGTCCCAGTGGGCGGCCCAACTCCTTCCGCTGTTGCCCAGGGAAGCCCAACTTACGGCACAAATTCTACCGGCAGCTAATCTCCTGCTGTACGAGAACTTAAAGAAAGCCATCTTGCAGTGGGTCGGCCACAGCCTAGAACAACAATGACAACATTTCCGCTCGCTAATGCTTGCCGAGCGTGGCCACCCATCTGCGTTTACCCAACAGCCCTGTGATGCCTAATGGAAGTGGCTGCTGGTAGAGGAGTGCAATGCAGATGAAGCCATCGATCTGGTGGTGCTGGAGCAGTTCATCCTTTGTTCACCAAAAGGAATGGTGGAATGGGTCCAGTGCCTCCGCCCGGCGTTGCTGGAAGAGGCCATCCAGCTGGCCGAGGGCCATTTGGTGGCTTATCCAGGGGCAGACGAGCCCTCACTCTCTCTCTCTCTCTCTGTCTTGCTCTCTCACAACCCCCTCTCCTGGTTCCCGTCCCACTCCTTTTCCCTGGAAACGGGGGATGTCTAACCCCAAACTGACTCCCCGGGCATGGTGGGTATGTCCAGCTGCTGGTTACCCTTGTCTCTTCTTGGATTTCTCCCCAGGTTGATGAATCCACAGCCACAGGCGAATTGTCTGGGACAGCTTTCGGGGGTTGACGGGACCCAGGGCACTTCCAAGACCAATGCCCTGTGATGGAACTGGGAACGTTTCTCCGGGAACCCAACACCCTACTGGCTACCCTCGATTGAGCTGGAACGTACCGGATACATATGATTATTAGGGGGAGTACATATCAAGCCGTGGGAGATACCGGTCAAACCACTTTCCTCCAATGTTTGATTCAAGACAAGACATTGGGCACAGGTCGGAGGGTGAAGGAGAGATGTGTGCACAGGGATATTCATGATTACCTGTTAGTGATGGTCATCATTAAATTTTGGGGACAAAAGCATAGTGTTGAGGCTGCAGTTAGTCCCTGTCTCACCCATTCAATAATCTAAGGTATGAATTGGTGGGCATTTACTAATTTATTGAGGGGAATTTGTGTGGATGGGTCCTTCTAGGACATCACCGCATCAGGATTATTTGGGGGGGGGGGTGTTGTGGCTTACCCAGCCATCAGACGATTCCCTGCAGGGGATTTCCCTATGGAGCAGACGTGAGATGAGATCCTTAGGCAAGCCTTCGACCAAGTGTAAGTGATTGATGGTCAACACCTCCAGCCAGACATAGCACTCACATATCTGTATTTTTCAATCATCAAGGATTGTGTAACGCTCAGACAAAGGAAGATACCACCCAGTTGTTAGTACCGAAAAGCCATCTGGAAATTTTATTCCAGACGGCTTTTTATAATCTGATGGCGTGTCACTTAGGGCATGAAAAACACAGGACCTTCTATTGGCCTGTTTCTATTGGCAGGGTATTCACGGGGATGTCCGCAGGGGGTATGCGGCATGTTGTGAATGTCAGCTGGTGAATCCACCTGCCACTCCAAGAGCAACATTGCGCACCCTTCCATTGAATAATGTACCTTTGAATTAATTGTTATGGACCTCATTAGGCCATTAGAGTGGACGGCACGTGGGCATCACTTTGTGCTTGTTCTGGTGGATTATGCAACATGAAACCCATCTCCTGAGTGGGGATTCCGAAATAAATCCTCACTGATCTAGGTACTACTTTTATGTCACACACTGCGAACTATAGAAATTATTGGGGATTGAATTGGTCCGCACCAGCGTTTACAATCCAAAAATGGATAGACTGGTTGAACAATTCAATAAAACTATGAAAAATATGATTCCTAAGTTCATTCACGAGGTTGCAAAAAATTGTGATAAGTGGCTTGAACCCCTATTATTCACAGTTTGAGATGCCCCACAAGCCTTCAAATGTGAGCTTCTGTATGGGTGTTGGTAGCATGGCGTGCTTGACGTACTGCAGAAAGCTTGGGAGGAGGGGCCTTCAAACAGTAAAAATGTAATTCTGTACATTCTATATCTTAGAACAAAACGCCACATTTTGGGTCGACTCACACAGAAGAATTTTCTCCAGGCTCAAGAACTTCAAAGCCAACTGAATAATAGGGGCACTTGACAATGGGAATTTCCTCCAGGAGATAATGTCCTTGTATTACTCCCAACATCAAGCTCTAAATTAATGGCCAAGTGGCAAGGGCTCTTTGTGGTCACACATTGAGTAAGAGATCTCGATTTTGAGGTGAAGCGATTGGATAGAGGTGATGCACGTCAGATATACCATCTCAACCTCCTGAAAGCATGGAGTGAGGCAGTCCTCATGATTTTGATGATGGTAGTTCCAGAGAGGAATTCCAAAATCACTAGTCAAATCAACTCAGACCCTTGTGGAGACCATCTCTCACTGTCCCAAATCACAGAGGTGGCCAAGTTGTTTTCTCGCCTCTACCCGGTTGTACGAATCTCATAGAGCACCAAATCGAGACCACCCCGGGGTAGTGGTATGGGAAGAATTGGATACTATGCTCGAGATGGGAGTAATAGAAACATTTGTAGTTTTATTTGTTTCTCAATTGTTATTGGTGTATTGTCTGCCACTTCGGGTCAGGGTCTTTTTCACCCTGTTAGGATTATTTATTACAGTATTTGATAATGAACAATTAGATTGATTGATCAACCAATCAGACTTAAGTGATCAATGCAGAATCAAAACAGTATTCCAAAGAGCTGTGTAACAGGTTAAACAACCTAGTTATTATAGGGTCAGTAGGTGAGATGTTTTTAATTATAATAACATTTTATATGCCAGTATTGTTAATAATGTTATCAGGTGTCTGATCTTCACGTGAACCCAGTGAGTTGCAGTACAGCGACATCTTTTTTGCCACTGGCATAAACATCCTGCATTCTCTGGGACTGAGACCTCACCCAAGCATTCACTTCCGTCACAACGCTGAAAAGAATGAGATGTTGTCACAACTTCCTAAAGCCAAAATATGCACCAGTTGACTGTATCTTCCAACTGTTCATCAAGCATATACTGATTTTAAAAAGAGCACGATTCTTGCTATTCAAAACTGCTAAGGCTTTGGGTTTTGTTAAATGAGTTAACACATTTTCCTGTTATAAATCTCTTTAAAATATACAAGTTCATGTACTGTGCCATATGCCACTCTAGAGAACATACTGTAACTATGGGTTTAAAATAATTAATTAAAATTAAAATTAAAATTAAAATTTTGTAAAATCTCTTACAAAAATATAGTGATCAATGCTATGGTTGCCATTGTCAGTGATTGGGTTCCCTATCTGTCACTCACTCGACATTCTGTCTATGTAGTGACACTAGGGGCCACTCTTGGGAGCCCCAGACACCTCTGATCTTTGATAAAAGGCCAATGGGAATTGGCGAGCGGTATTTGCATGCCACTCCCCTGAATATACGGGTATAATAGGAGCTGGCATGTGAACCGCTCATTCAGATTTTCTCTTCGGAGCCGAAAGGTTGATGCTCACTGAGCTGAATTCCCACGGCTTCCGTTCACATCTGCTAGATCTGACGGCGCATTTCAGAAGTTTCTCCCCACTCTGCACAGGTGCACTGCAGAGATCGCCCCTGGGCACTTTGGCAGAACAACAAAAGAGTGTATTCTAAAAGAGTGGCACACACGGAAACGTCTTTTAAAAAAGACAAATCTTTTTAAAGATGCCTTTCAGTTTGTTCAGTGTTATTCCTGCCTCTGTCCTTCTACCTACGGGTATGAGGCCAGAACTTAAATAATGATGGATCCACTGTTGGCAAAATTCTCTGGCTGATCACTGTATCCACTCAAAGTACACAAGATGTAAAGCCCATAGGTGGATTTCACTTGTGGAGTTCAAGATCTCAGACTGTTCCATACACTGGAAAAATTGCCTGTATAAATCTGACACTACCCTATTGACATCAGCTCAAAGACGTTCAATTCTTTGGTTGTGAACACTTCGTGCCACTAAAAAATAGGGATGCACTGATCCAATACCTGGATCGGTATTGGCTCCAATACTGAAGCTTTTAGACGGATCGGGAAACGGTCCAACTAGCCCAATCCAAATCTGATAATGTGTGATACAAAGTGATACAAAAAAATCAATGTCATTGTGAAACATAAAAACAGTTGGTTATCTAGCATTATATATTCTCCTTCTAAATGCATGCCAAAGAATCAAGGTCAAGTTTAGTCTCAGGAAAATGGCATATAGAATATTGGTTGTTTCACAATTAACAGTAATGTTCTGTTTTGAAGATATATTTATGTATTAATATTTATATTATTATGTACTAATTATAAATATTTAACATAAATTGTGTATTTTTATGTTTTGTGCTGTATATGTGTCTGGAAAAATTCTGTATAACTTTATATGTAGGGGCCTGTCCTAAGAAATGTTTTAACAGTCAAAACATAAGGGACATAATCAGCTTGGTCGCCAACCAGTCATACAGACAGATATTTGAATTGTTGGTGTGAGTTGGGGGTGGAGGATTTGTTCCAGTTGTAGTAACATTTCTGAGAGACTGTCATGGAACCCCGATAGCATGGATGAAATTTTATTCTCCTATGGAAAGGAAATTAAGTTGCTACTGTTATCTTTTTCATAGATAGGGTTTTTCATACCAACAACTAATAATTAACCCTACCTGAGAGTCTCAAATGGTCCACCATTCTGGATTGAATGTGAGAATGTTCTTCCAATAATCTGTGACAATGCTCCATGCTGTTAACATTCTTCATAAAACTTCACAAATGCATTTAGCTCAATGAAATATCTTTGTACATCATTGCACTGACAACAAATGCAATGCACCAAAATTAAGTAATTCATTATAAAATTTCTCTTAAACTTATTGAGAAATGAAGATAAATTCATTTGTATGCTACAAGTTCAAATTAGGTGGTTCAATACAGTTCTGTAATGTAATTATTGTAACTGTAACTACCTCTTGCAGATCTCTCCTGCTGAGTTCACTTTTGGTCTCTCTTGCGCACTTTCGGGCTCTCTCGAGGGCTCTTTCTGAGACATTCGATCGCTCGCGCACACGGGGTCTACTGACATGTAATGCACACGCAATGTCACAAGGACATGCACTCTACTATGGGCATATAACATGATATTATCATCGGTTATATATGAGAGAAATTGAGACAAAACTTTGATCTTTTCTACTAATGTCAGCGTCTGTTTTCTTGAAGTGTGGAGCACTTGCTCATTGACCTTGTGAATAAACCACGTCCTGCCTGATGGTATTTTTGTAAAATGAGACTGCCATCTAGTGGTAGCTGCTTTGCTCACACAAAGTTACATGTGGATCCTTAGATATTTGTGTGGATCGTGCAAGGCAAAGCCAGCAAAATGGCAGTCTCAAAATTCAAATTAATCAAAGGGAATTGACACAGATAGATGTCAATGACTGCACATGTCTCCTGATCCACAAATGCACATTCAGTGCTTTACAAAACAATTTGCGTTTGATTTGGAACATCTCCATTTGGTTGCACACACAAAATGTGAGGTATATGCACAAAATGGAACACTTGTATTCACCAATATGTCTCTATTTTTACTAATTCCAACACATTTATTCGCAGACACAAGTTGAAATGCATTTGTTTGAGGGTTGAAAGATACATTTGCAAAGGTTTATACAAATTTATGAGTAGATATGCACACATTTATGACTTATTCATTGGTAGTTGTTTGTGATACAAAAGTGATACAAAAGTCAGAATCAACACAAATAGACATCAATGAATGCATGCGTGTCACTTGCTCCACAAATGCACATTCAATACTTCACCAGACCATTTTGATATGGAAAATCTTTCATTGCTTGCATACACAAATTGTGACATATTTATACAAAAGGGAACATTTGTGTTCACAAATATGTCTCTATTTGTACAAATCCCAGCACATTCATTTAATTTTCAATTTCACAGTCACAATTTGAAAGGCATTTGTCTGTGGATTGTAAGATACATTTGCACACATTTGTTAATCATTTTGAGACTAATTTCATCCCATAAAAAGATTTCTATTAATGTATTTGCATGAATGAGTTTACATTTATTTACAAACTGGTGCATCTGTTCAAATGCTGTTTAATACTGATCATTATATTTTGTAATAAAGACAATACTTTAGTGTAGCTAGACCCTATTGTTTATAGCTTGTAGTGTAGTAAAAAAAAAAAAATGAAATGGTAGCTTCAACTCAAACTTGCTCAGGGACAGAATAAGTAAATATGTTAAACTTATACATTATAAAATAACTGATGTTACTGTTTGAATTAATAATGTTCTGTTCATGTTAATTTCCATTAACTACAGCTTATTTAAAAATGCCCAGACCTAATTCACCTGCAAATATTTATTGTACTGAACTATCAAGTTGTTACGATTGTAGGAGGAGCCAGACGAGGAGTGAGGATCTACACGCGGGTTTTTATTAAACAAAGTGAAAACAGACAAAACAGGAACAAAGGATATATCCACGATGGGAAAACAGAAACCAAAAACACGAAAACATCAAGGGTACACGAACTGGGTAAACAAGGCAAAACAACAACTTCTAACATGAGCAAAAACAACAGCATCCAGACATCTACAAACAAGCAACGATCGACAAGGGAATGGAAAACAAACAGGGTTTAAATACACAAGGTAATGAGACTAAATGACATACAGGTGAAAACAACGAGAGAGTGATGAGGGCCGGGAATCATGGGAATTGTAGTGCATGACAATTGACAAGTGCAACACGGGGCAAGTCAAGTCAAGTGGTTTTTATTGTCGTTCAACCCTATACAGTTAGTGCAGTACACAGTGAAACGAGACAACGTTCCTCCAGGACCATGTGCTACATAAAACAACATAGGACAAACACAGGACCACATGAGACTACACAGACTAAATAATATTTCGACATAATATTTCTATATAAAGTGCACTTGCAAACGTGTGCAAAAAGTAAAGGACAGTACAATAAATTACTAAAAGAACAGGACAATAGGCACAGTAAGAGACAGTGAGACAGTGCAGCGCCGCCCAGTACACATTTCTACTCTGAGTAGTGCAAAAAGATGACACTTTATAAAAATGCAGAATGTAAACCTAACATGGAACAGTGTTCTATGGACATAACAGTTATTGAGGTAGCAGCCAGCTATAAAGTACAATGAATTAAGTGCAACTTTGGACATGTGCAAAAGTTGGATGGTGTACAGGCAGAGGTGGGCAGAGTAGCCAAAAACTGTACTCAAGTAAAAGTACAATTACTTTAAAAACATAATTACTCAAGTAGAATTAAAAGTACTAACATAAATAATTACTTGAGTAAGATTAAGAACGTATCCAATTAAAAAGAGTACTCAAGTAGTGAGTAACTCGTTAAATACACAAATCACATAATAGACGTTTACTCCCCTATATTCCATTACATAATACACACTGAACATGTACTACAGAATTATTATTATTAGTCATGGAAATTCTGTCATCATTCACCATCTTGTTGTTCCAAACCCGTATGACTTTCTTTCTTCCATGCAACACAATAAGGAGATATTAGACAGAATGTTTGCCTGAGTCACTATTTATTTTCAGTGAATGTTTTATATATATATATACATGACAGCTACTTCCGGTCCTCAAATCTGATTGGACGAGAGACGTTCCATGAGTACTGATGGTCTGACAGGATCAGCACTCGGACACTTCACTGTGTGTGTATCACTCCACTTGTGTTCATGCCATTCTAAAGTATGACGTAAGAGCAGTGCGTATCTGTTAGGAGTCACGGCCTTTATTTTTGAAATGACATATGTTAACCAGCAGGTGGTGGCAAAAGATCATTTGTGTGTGTAATATGAGCCAGTTGGTGATGTAAAGTGAATCCGTTAGTCATTGTTTATATAGAACTGCGCTCTGTGATCGCACGTATTACTAATACATTACTTAAGCAAGGACATTGTTTTAAACGGCTTTAAATGAAAAATGTCATGGCTTACCGAGTTTCCACATTGGATACACACTGTTTAAAAATGGCGGAGGACATTGCTGATTGTATAGTGATCAACTTGCGCGGTTACCACGAAATAGGGAGAAATACCCCCCCTGGATGCTATTTTCCACTGAGAAAGCTGACCGTCAAAACGCTGACAGCATCTCTGCTTGGGAGTGGCAACAGGTGATCACACACGCTCCGCCTCTCTCTCTCTCTCTAACACACACACACACACACACACACACACACACACACACACACACACACACACATGTTGTGTTTCCATGTTTTATGGGGACTTTCCATAGACATAATGGTTTTTATACTGTACAAACTTTATATTCTATCCCCTAAACCTAACCCTACCCCTAAACCTAACCCTCACAGAAAACTTTCTGCATTTTTACATTTTCAAAAAACATAATTTAGTATGATTTATAAGCTGTTTTCCTCATGGGGACCGACAAAATGTCCCCACAAGGTCAAACATTTCGGGTTTTACTATCCTTATGGGGACATTTGGTCCCCACAAAGTGATAAATACACGCTCACACATACACACACACACACACACACACACATAGACACACACACACACACACACACATAGACACACACACACACCCATCAATCCATCCTTGTTCATCCAATAACTTCTTCAAAACAGCACAAGCTGTGATACTATTTCTGAAGTGAACTTTTTCAATTAGTAATGGAGGTTTGGACGCATCATTTGTTTTGAACCAGCAACGGCAGATTCTGATCCGTAGCGTAATAAAATAGTTCCGTGCAAAAATGCGTTTTTATGACAATACTCGGTTTTTCCTAATATTTTACAATTTAATTGTTCATTGAACTGTTTATATAAGTAATATCACACTCGCAGTCCTGCTATATGGCCTACGGCACTAATCACTGCAGTGCTGATGTAGGTCCATATAGCACTCTTGCTCGTGTGATATTACCTAAATATATATATATTGAAAGTGAATGGTGAGCGAGACTGTCAGTCTCTAACATTCTGTCTAACATATTTTGTGTTCCACATAATACAAAGCCTCACACTGGTTTGGAACAAAATGAGGGTAGAGAAATGATGACAGAATATTACATTCTGGCTGAGCTATCACGTTAAAAATATAGTTTACCTAAAAAATTCAAATGCTCTCATCATTTACTCACCCTCATGCCATCTCATATGAGAATGACTTCCTTTCTTCTGCAGAACACAATTTAAGATTTTTAAAATAATATTTTAGCTCTGTAGGCCAAAACTTTGATGCTCCAAAAAGCACATAAAGCCAGTATAAAAGTAATCCATAAGACGACGGTGGTTTAATCCATGTCTTCAGAAGTGAAACGATAGGTGTTGGTGAGAAACAGATCAATATTGAAGTCCTTTTTTGCTAGACAGCAGGGGGAGATATGCTGAGAAGAATGTGAATCACCAAAAACACAAGAAGAAAAGTGAAAGTGATTTGTTTCTCATCCACACCTATCACATCGCTTCTGAAGAGCTTTAAAATGTTGCCACCCATTCACTTGCATTATATGGACCTACAGAGCTGACAAATTCTTCTAAAAAATCTTCATTTGAGTTCAGCAGATGAAAGAAAGTCATACACATCTGGGGTTGCATGAGGGTAAGTAATTAATGAGAATTTTAATTTTTGGGTGACCTATCCCTTTAAGGGCTCTTGTCAGATCTGGATGAATATGTCAATAAGAAGAGAGGTTTGGAAACATTTCTATTCATTATTACAGTGAAAACATGATAATGTCCCACATCACCCTGCAGCTATTGCCTGGTTGCCTACTAACACTAAGCAGGGTTGAGCCTGGCCAGTACCTGGATGGGAGACCTCCTGGGGAAAACCATGGTTGCTGCTGGAAGTGGTATTAGGGAGGCCAGCAGGGGGTGCTCACCCTATGGTCTCTGTGGGTCCTAATGCCCCAGTATAGTGATGGGGACACTATACTGTAAAAAGCACTGTCTTTCGGATGGGACGTTAAACTGAGGTCCTGACTCTCTGTAGTCATTAAAAATCCCTAGGGCACTTTCTCGTAAAGAGTAGGGGTTTAACCCCGGTGTCCTAGCCAAATTCCCCCCATTGGCCCCTATCTATCATGGCCTCCTAATAATCTCCATTCCTGAATTGGCTACATCACTCTACCATCTCCTCTCCACCAATAGCTGGTGTGTGGTGTGTGGTGGGTATTCTGGCGCACTATGGCTGCCGTCGCATCATCCAGGTGGATGCTGCACACTGGTGGTGGTTGAGGAGATTCCCCCTATAATATGTAAAGCGCTTTGAGTGTCTAGAAAAGCGCTATATAAATGTAAGTTGTTGTTGTTGAAATATAATGCCTTCTTTTGCTATGATATAGCTTTTAAAATCCTGTGTGGATTCTTACAGTTTTAGGTGTCGTAAATATTTAGATTGTTAGTTCTGTACAGCAGTACCGGCACTCTCTAAATGCAGAGAACGCAGCCTATGTAGAGCACCAACTCTGGTCGTGGAACACTCGCTGTGTCTGAAACCGCCCCTATCCACTATATAGTGCACTATTTCAAGTTTTCGCTATTTTGTAGCAGTGTCTGAATTCTGAGTCACACTGTGGCAGGGCGGAGGGCGGGGCCGGGTCATGATCCTACACACCCGGTCCCGTATTAGGCTAATTATGGCTCCGTGAGGGTTAAAGGTCAACTGCAGAGGATCGTGCGGGAGAGAGAGATCGTTTACGGACATGTCCGTCATGTGTGTGTTTATGTTGTCTTTTAAGTTCATTATTAAACCATTATTTATATCATCAAGCCGGTTCTCGCCTCCTCCTTTCCACTGATCCTTTTACACTGGTGCCGAAGCCCGGGAAGGAGGGGGGATACGCCATAATAGAGTCCTCGCCACTACCGTCCACCCCAACGGAGCAGCCGCAGCCATCTGCCGGGGGACGAGGAGCCTAGCCGCCTGAAAGAGGACGATGGCCGCTGACCGTGAGGGGAGAAGGGGCTCCTAACTGACCGCCTGGAGTGGTCAGGGCTGCTGCCAGGGGCGCAGGAGTTGCCTACCAGCCGCTGAAATGCGGCGGAGTTTAAGACTGCCGACCGCGAGCGGCGAGGGGCTCACTGGCGACCGCCTGGAGCGGGAGAACCGCTGCCAGGGACGGGGGAGACCCCTTCTGTTCCCCGAGAACGCGGCGGGTCGTTCCGTCCACCAGGGGCTGGAGGTCTGCCTCTGATCCGCCAGGAGAGGCACGGCTGTCATCCGTTAGAGGGTGGAGGAGTGGCCGAGGAACAAGCTGCGGCGTATCGGAGAACTGGCGAGTTTTTTTTTTTCATCTCTCTCTCATCTCTCTCTCCTCTCTCTCTCTCACTGTCGCTCTGTATTGGCCTTTTCCCTCTTTTAAATTTTACAGTGTTTTACAGTAAATTTTAATTATTTCTGTTTCCCTCCCCTTGTCCCCTCCCTCGTCCAGGTAGATGGGGATGACCTGCCGGCAGACTAGACGTAAAGCACGCCCTCCCCCAGGGAAAGTGGGGGGGGGGTGTGTACGTCAGGCCGGGGGCTCCCCAGCCTGAGAGAATGAGGGAGGAATGTGGCAGGGCGGAGGGCGGGGCCGGGTCGTGATCCTACACACCCGGTCCCGTATTAGGCTAATTATGCCTCCGTGAGGGTTAAAGTTCGACTGCAGAGGATCGTGCGGGAGAGAGAGTTTGTTTACGGACATGTCCGTCATGTGTTTATGTTGTCTTTTACATTTATTATTAAACCATTATTTATATCGTCAAGGCGGTTCTCGCCTCCTTCTTTCCATTGATCCCTTTACACACACGTTCCCTACTTTTGTTCACTCATTCTTACCCACAATGCACTGTAATTTCAAGTGAACATTTCAAGTACACTCGATGACGGTTAATTTTCCACAATCCACCACGGGGAAGACGTATGAGCTAGGAGTTTACTGCTTCCTTCACTTCTGCAATGTTTTATTTTATTCTGAATGTAGTAAATAACTTTGTAAATCATTACTTGATTAAAATAACACAATAATATATAGAGTATAATATATAATTTTACTCTTAATATTAACACACAGTATATATAAAAAATGACAAAAAGAATGAAGATTTATTGCATTAAAATATTATTTAATAAGAATTACTAATAAGGCCCAAGTATTTTAAAATTTCATATGTGACGTTTCTGCACAAGCCCCAGAGCTCCTACACTCACGTTCGAATTCACTCATTTCGTTCACTTACTGCTGAGAAATAGTGAATGAGTTAACGATAGCGGACACAGCCACTCTCGGCGCCACGATCATGCTCGCACATCTCACACCTCGCTGTGCACGCTTTGCAGATGCAGCATTTGGTGTAAATGATGAACTTCTCAGCTGTTCTCACTATCCTCTGCAGGGCTTTGCGGTCCGAAACGGAGCAAGTCCCAAACCAGGCAGTGATGCAGCTGCTCAGGATGCTCTCAGTAGTCCCTCTATAGAATGTAGTGAGGATGGGGGGTGGGAGATGTGCTTTCCTCAGCCTTCGAAGAAAGTAGAGACGCTGCTGGGCTTTCTTGGTGATAGAGCTGGTGTTGAGGGACCAGGTGAGGTTCTCCGCCAGGTGAACACCAAGGAATTTGGTGCTCTTGACGATCTCCACAGAGGAGCCGTCGATGTTCAGCGGAGAGTGGTCACTCTTTGCTCTCCTGAAGTCAACAACCATCTCTTTTGTTTTGTCCACATTCTGGGACAGGTTGTTGGCTCTACACCAGTCTGTTAGCCGCTGCACCTCCTCTCTGTATGCTGACTCGTTGTTCTTGCTGATGAGACCCACCACGGTCGTGTCATCGGCGAACTTGATGATGTGATTCGAGCTGTGCATTGCTGCACAGTCGTGAGTCAGCAGAGTGAACAGCAGTGGACTGAGCACACAGCCCTGGGGGGCCACAGTGCTCAGTGTTTTGGTGGTGGAGATGTTGTTCCCAATCCGGACTGACTGAGGTCTCCCAGTCCGGAAGTCCAGGATCCAGTTGTAGAGGGAGGTGTCCAGGCCCAGTAGGTTCAGCTTTCCAATCAGGTGCTGAGGAATGATTGTGTTGAATGCTGAGCTGAAATCTATGAACAGCATTCGAACGTACGTATGAGTCCTTTTTATCCATGTGGGTGAGGATCAGATGGAGGGTGGTGGCGATGGCATCGTCTGTTGAACGGTTGGGACGATACGCAAACTGCAGTGGGTTGATTGACAGGCATTGTCTTTATCTAAATGGGGATTGGCTCTTTTTGTAAGGTGGTCGTTCCAATTTCTCCCATTCATTTTAATACCAGTTGTCCATCTCTTCTAAACTATCTCTGTTTATATACGACACAGGCAAAAGTCTTGCCGTTTATATATTTATTCTTTCCTTTATTTAGTTATTTTGTGTTTGCAAGCATGCAGACCTATACATTTTTGTGAATTGTAATGTAGTATAGTGTATATCGTAAAAATGTTTTATATGCTTTTGTTTATTTTTATAATCTCCCGATTATTAAAATGTTCTACTGCACCCAGAGCCGCTGAGTCCAGCGTGAGCCCCACAGCAAAAATATGCTCGCCGCTGAAACTATCTGCTCACTGCCGTGTCTGGGACTCTTCACCTTGTGAATAATGCTTGCAATGTGAAGTGTAATCTGTCAACATGGGTGCCCAGACGAATCTCCTGAGGTGCGAGCAGATATTGAGGAATCCTCCTCCACATTACTGGGCATCAACTGGTGAGAGGGATCGCAAGCAGGCAGGCAACAGCACCTCTCCAGACTGGCAACCAACTGATACATGAGCACGTTCTAACTAAATTATACAGAACTGTTAGAACACAGCAAACAGTAGCAGTCACAGAAACAGTAACAATACAATGACCCGACATTGGACATGACACATGCAGGCGTTTAAATAAGAGGAACAAACAAGGGGCAGGTGTCACTCACAGCTGAAGCTTTTAATGAACAGCATTCCCATGGAAACTATCACGGTTCTGATGGAAATGCTGATTCAGCATCCCAGCAACACCTGAAACACATAAGGGAAAAATGTAAACACGCTTTGACAAAACAGACAAGGGACGATGATGCCACAGTCCTCTACCGGTGAACACACAACCTGGCAAGGTGCCATGACCGTGACATCATTGGAGGGCACGCGGTGGCAAAACGCGCACAGCGATACCCCACCACCAGATCCGTGCGGCCACACAAAACGCAAACATGAAACACAAGACAGGCAGGGGACGATGATATAATGGTCCTGGTCAGACAAAACCCAGCCTGACTGGTTGACAGGACCATGATATCACTGGAGAGCGCACAGTGGTAAAACTTGTAAGGCAGTCCCAAATGACTGGACCCGTGTGCTCACACAAAGGGGAACACAAAACACAAAAGCAGGCCAATACTGCCACGGTCCCGTCAGGTAGAACCTGAACCTGAGAAGCCATGACATAGACAGAATGTTAGCCTTAGTCACCATTTACTTATACTTTTACTCACTGCATGTTTTTTCCTCCATATTTTAAAAGTGAATGGTGACTGAGACTGTCAGTCTCAAACATTCTGTTATACATCTTTCAGGTTCCACAAAATACAGAAAGTCACACAGGTTTGGAGCAACATAAAGGTAGGAAAATAATGACAAAATATGAACTTATGGCTAAACTATCACTTTTTAAAGACCTGCATGGATTCTTAGTTCAGGGTAGTTACAGTATTTTGTTGAAAGAATTTAGTTCTGTATATTAAGGGTAAACTGAAGCTTATCTCTGTGTTTGGAAGCATGTTAGGCTCATTTAAGTTCAAAGCTTGTTCTTTGCTGTCAATTAGAAAAACACGCCATGTCTACCAAATGTAGAAATGCTGTGTACGCACAGTGATGGGCAGAGCAAAAGGTATTTACACTTAATGCGGATATTTACATGAATACATACATCGATGTATTGCAGCACTGATATAAAAATGTATACTTATAAACTGTGGTCCTAAGAGCCCATAGATACAGAATCACCCTGAAAATGAACATCACCATGACACAGACAAGCGCACGTTATTACAAAATCAGCATAACTTACTGCAACGTGCTATCTGAAGTTGGAGCTGTAATTTAAATCTTGAAATATCCACTTGTCTTGTTGTAAAATTAAGGCATTGCGTGATAGAAAAGAAAGTGCTTTTATTTTGAGCGCTTGGTCCATCTGCAGTGATGACTTGAGTGACAGAGCATCACTGTAAATTCCTCTGTTGTAAAATTCCTGTTAAAATACATTCAATGTATTACACATTCAGTAACACTCATTGAATTAAACCAGTAATGTAATGGCTGACACGTCACCAATTGTAACAAAGTAGAAGTATTTTTTTTTTATGAGAAAAACCCACAATTAAACATACGTATAAAAGTACTGCTGGCAAGTGACTATGGTATTAGCAGGATAATTCACAGCTAGGTGTGTGTTAAACGATTTGAATGCACTTTGCGGAGGCAACCACGTCTTCGCCTCCACATCATGCAAAATCGTTTAATGCATACCTAGCTGGGGATTATCTCTTCCGGATAAAATACATCCGTTTAAAACTCAGTCTAGGCAAAAATCACACACAATATCATTTTTGATTACATCACATTGCAGTTTTTAAAGCTTCATCTTAAAATTTAAAAACAGTAATCACATTTGCAATACAAGATAAAGGTATTCTACCATTATCATGATCGGTTTACATATAATAACCATACTATCAGTACTCAACATCAAACAACAATCTAGCAAAGATACTGACAACACTACAGGCTTAAGAAGGGAGTGAATTAGAGGAGAACAGGTGTTGATGAAGAAAGGTTGCATTCCATATATTCTGACTGTATACCATCTGTACATGTGATTGATCATTTTTTTGATGTTACAGTTTCACTGTATACTGCAGTTTTAAAAACAGGTGGCTGTCATGTACTCTTGACATTTTCTCATTCACGGCGTTGCCCGAATATAAAGTCAGGATTTATTTTCAACTTCTATTTTGCAAATCCAAGCAAAAGGAATTAAACTTTTCATAGTAACTATCAGTTCAGCTAAGAAATAATCATCTACATTTACAGCATCACAAACCTGACGTGATAAAATAAATAAATCCCTTGATCACAGCACACCGAATGTTGGAGGCTAAACATCTATTTCCCCCTCTCAAATGGTGTGGTTGAAGTCCGCAGTGTAAGAATAATTTGGGTATTTAAAATGTTGATGATGGTTACCCAGTTTGTAAATTGTGTTGAAAAACATCATGTTATAACCTCCATTCACTGAGGGAGGGAACGAGACGTTGGGTTGAATGAAGTGACACAAGGGGTCTTCCTTTGGAGCCTTGGTACCTCTGAACTTGAGAAAAGGCCAATGTGAAATTGGCAGACAGAATTTACTCCTTACAGATCGACTCCTTACATAAGAAATCCAACCAGATACAGTACATTTTTACCAGGAAGGTAGGCCTATGTTGTTTTTGCGTACTGTCGCATTGATTATATGTAACTTTATGACAGGCCAAATGTTATTGATTGATAAACAATGACACCTCAGAAAATGTATTTATTGCTATTTTACAACACATTAGGTCATGTTTTTCTTCCAAGTATTGCTTTTATTTAAAATTTTACAGCTTGGTTTGATTCTTTGTGTATATATTTTATGAGCTACATATATGTGAATCAATAAAAATTGTTTATTGAAATATTTTTTTACAACTTGTAGAAATAATGAAAATAACATATAATACAGAAACATTTGCCCAGAGGCTTCTTAAAAAATGCAGCACAACAGTAAGCGTACAAGGATATTAAAAATAAGTTTAATTTGTATTAGTTACATTACTTTATATTGCATAAAGTACTTTAACAAAAACATTTATAAATAAAAGTGCTTTAGCCATTCAGAAACAAAATTAACAGTGATAGCAGAAAATAGAAACTACTGCCAAAAAACACCAACAAATAAAAGCAAATGAATGATCTTATTTTGATTGTAATAAATGCTCATTTCTGAAGGAAAAAGCATAGTTACGTTGTCTGTTCGTTTTTTCCCCAGTAGGAAGGCCAGAAGAATCAAACTAAATTACAAAAGCAACCAACAACTAAATCAAATGCACACGTAAACGGTTGCAGGGTAGTATCAACTTTGTTGTCTCTTGCTGCTAATTATTTTTGTTTTAAAATGATTTTAAAATAATATTTAATAAAATTATTATTTTTCAATATTAATAATATTGCAATGCACCTTGATAACGTGATTTTTTTTATTGGCTGGTCTCAATTTGAACCTTTATTGTCCTCAAGAGACATGCAGTAGGTAGGACAGCAGCCAATAACACAAAAACAGTTAACATCAAATAATACAAACATTTATAAAAGTAGGCCTAATAACCTACTACTGGAATAAAATCAATAAAATCGCCTACCATGCAGATCTCTTACCTTTACACCCCTAACACAGAAGAAATGCAAAAAAGACGATAACATATATGAATTTGAGAGATGCCATGACCTGCTACTCGCCATCAGAGCAGATGATCAAATTAACAGTCAGTTTAGTGGTAAGGTAAACAATTTATTTGTTTACAATTGGGTAAAAAGGTGCAGGTTATCAGTCAACTCAAGATGCTATACATTAGATGTCACATCGTGATGTGACTTTTGTCTATACAGGATTGTACTGGGATGTGTGTGAATGCCAGCACAGATTACGAGAAAGCTGGGGCAGTGTGAATTTACAAAGTCTCATAGTTGTCAGAATGACTTTTCTGGGATTCTTTCAGGGATCTCTGTGGGAAAAGGGCTTGTGGGAAAGACAATGATTGTGTGGGCCTGAATGTCCAATGTGTGGCTCGGCCCACTTGTGTCAACACCAGTGCCCTGCAGATCTTCCACAGATGAAGTATGAGCTGGAACGTGACCAAAATCTATTAAGATATATTATATTAGATCTGCTAAAACATAATTTTGTCATCTTCTAAACGTAAATTAGCATAAAGATGACCTCAAGTTAACAAACCTGAACAAGAAACCAATCAAATTCCAATTTCATGGAGCAGTAATAACAAAGCAGAGTTCCTGAACACAAAACAGACAGCATGTTTTACAGACAGGGTTCATAAAACACTCAAAATAACTTCTAAAAGAGAATTTTCAATATCAATATCCCTGTAGACTCCCTTTGCTTTAATGTTAATAATGATTAGTATAAAACGCATTGTGTTCAAATTTGCCTATGAGGTCATACTGTATATCATCATTTTTGAGTGCACTATCTGCACAGTTAACAGGAAGTGAGACTGCGGAAGTGTAAACGAGACAACTGCAAGGGAAATTTAAACTGCTGTTCCCCCTGATAACGAGACAAAGTTTAGAACAAGACTATATTAAACTAACACAGACAGATTTCATGAGTGATGTGCACAAAGCTGGTACCCATCCCAAATAAAGAAAATTGACAAATGAGCTTACCATAAAAGGGAGAGATACTATGGCGTACTATGCTGTAAAATGTACTATTTCTGTTTTCACATATTTGCTCCAGCAGTTAAATCTCTGTCATTGTGAATGCACATTGAGTCTTATGACAAGCACAGCTCAATATTAATATTCCATATTTGTATTTAAATGTGTGATGTTTGGCATCTCCATTCTGGTCGAGGTGTCTGTCAGAGATGGCCCATGAGGAACGGACCTCTGCATCAACATTGCCGCGAGCTTCTTCCTAAAGACTCGACACAGGAACACATAAATGAGTGGGTCCAGACAGATGTTAGCTGAGGACAACCAGAGAGTGGTCTCCTTGGCAAAATACAGCTGGTTTTTGGTCCAGCACTGGGCTAAGGTGTTTCGGGTCTGACTGAGGGTGTACGGGACTCGAGCCAGATGGAAGGGTGCAAAACACACAAAGAAAACGGCCACAACCACAAACACCTGTGGAGGAGGGAGTTAAGCACAAATTAACATGCTGTACACTAAAGTCATCTGTAGAATAAAACTTTCTTGATTGCTTTGAAATGAACGTTTCTACTAAGAAAATAAATGTACGAAACATTTTAACAAATTTTCAGCGCTGATCTTAATTTATGTAAAACAATGCTTTACTTTTATCTCTTCACTTTATAACTGCTTTCAAACACTCACAAAAATAGAAGCTGATAAAAATACATTTTTGAGGTAAGGTTGATGATGTGCAATTTGAAAAACCCTTATATTGGCGCATAGCACAGTGTTGCTCTGTTCAACCTCAGTGCGGTTTAAAATGTCGGGCTGTCTACTGTTTGAGAGGTTTCACCTACTCCATAGTGCTTTAAACTCAAACATTCTCTGTAGAATTCAAATGGGTTCCATCAGTTTTATGGTCTGCGTTGCATTATCGAGGGAAGCCATGTTGACGCGTGTGCACACCAGAGATACTGTAGGTTAGAGCAGATCATATCAGTGGTTCTGTGATGACTTGCACCAAACTCACGACGAAACCAGGCTTCAATCGCAATGGAAAAATATTGACATTATATGACTTTATAAAGGTTGTAGAACCCAAGTCATACTTCTTTTTTGGAGCTTAGAAGATGAAAATGACAGAATTGTATTCCTTTATAAGCTTGCGTATAAACTGTTTTAACAGGCTTGAAGGTGCAGTGAAGTCGAGGTCTTCATGGGTCCAAAAATGTGTGCCCGAACCCAAAGAGACCCAGAAATGTACTAGCTGGACCTGAACCGGACCCATCTATTATTTGAAAACTTGGACCCGTACCCATGCTAAATCGAGAAATGCCAGACCCGTCTATTATTTGAAAGGTGGGACCCGGACCCGGCCAGGAGACACAGACCCGATCAACACTGATTTCACAGCTGATTGCTATTAACAAGTTAATACAAGTTTACATTTACATTTATATTTATATTTATGCATTTGGCAGACACTTTTATCCAAAGCAACTTACAGTGCACTTATTACAGGCACAATCCCCCCGGAGCAACCTGGAGTTAAGTGACTTGCTCAAGGACACAATGGTGGTGGCCATGGGGCTCGAACCAGCAACCTTCTGATTACCAGTTATGTGCTTTAGCCCACTACACCACCACACTTTGTTTCCAGTTGTGAAAACAAAGTTTTGTGTCTTACCTAATGTAACATTAGTAGCCTTCTCACCTGTGCCTTGATGTGATGCATATAATCCATCCTCCTTGCCAAGAGAGTTGGTAAAATACATCCAGGTTTTCTGTGATTCCTCTCTTGCTGATTGAAACAGCATAGCTATCCCACTCATTATTTCAGCTTCAAAAGTCCACTTGCTGTCATGGTGATGGATGAATCAGCTTTGCGTTATTTTTTGTATCTTGCATAAGATAACTTTGACTGTTTGCCCTTTTGAACTATAATAACAATTGCTGGTTCATTACCTCGGCTGCTAATGTTAGCATTACTAATTTGCTATCATGTGCCTTAAATCCGCTCCGGCTCTGATGTCACTCAGCTCATTGTGAATCCAGTCCGTTTTTTCACCTTATTTTCTTTCTCGCACTTTCTCATCCTAATTTTACAATGCTGCAAGTTACAACACACGCAGCACCATCATCATCAGTGCTGTCTGATCACGGCCAGGTCTTCTCGGATCAACGGGTATTACACATAATGTTAAACAGACCCAGGACCCGCAGCCATAGAGTGGGATTGACCTGGACCTGACCATATAAAATGTGGATCCGAACCCGTACGGGTCCCTGGTCGGGTCTCGGGTCCTCGGTTTAGGGTGTACCCATGAAGACCACTACAGTGAAGTTATACTTTATAAAATATCATGCAGAAAATGTCCTCATTACCTATCAGATATAAATGAAACGGGTGCTATGAAATATCACACCTGTCTCTGTAACAGCCCTAGGCTTGGTTAACCTAACTGCTCCAACATCTTGGTCTCCAAGTGTGCCTTTGTGTGTCTTTGAAGTGCTGACTTTTGGAAAGAGGTGTTGTGGCTAATTCAACAGCTAAGCATGGTGGAAGTTCCACAACGGCTAAAATCGCTTACAGGACCTTAAGTATGGACTTTCAATCATGCCATGTGATAGGGGAAAGAATCAAAACATTGATAAACAGTATTTCTGCTTCTGTGGTTCCTCTATTTCTCTTTAATGAATTTTAAATCGCCCCAATCTTGTGTCATTGCACATATACTCCTGGTTCAATGTAACCATACTTACTGTACATCTATAGTGTGGTAGGCCTAAACATGATTATTACACATTATCAACATCAGCATAAAGTAATTCAATGTTTATGCTCTCTATGGAATTGTGTATAATGGCAAAGACTTTAATGTGCACTATACCTTAGATGTGGTCTGTTTACTGGCTTTGACACTGCTGCTCCGTGATGCGCGGTATGACTCAATCACTTTCCTGCTGATGAAGGTGTAGCACACAACCATAAGTGCCAAGGTACCCCAAAACACCACCTGGCAGAAGTAGTTAAAGCCTTCATGCCACAAGAGTCCCACCTTCCCTTTCATCATGGTACACCGCAGCCGCCCACCGGTGGGAATCTGCAGAATCTGGTTACTCAGAATAACGTTCGGCAGAGCCAACGACAACATAACCACCCAGATAACTGCACACAAAACCTGACCAAACCTGACCCTCTGCAGAGCGCATTTCCCGAATGGATGCACGATCTTCAGGTAGCGATCCAAGCTGATGAATCCCAGCAGAAGAATGCTGATGTACATAGTGGTGTAAAACAGCACTGCTGAGTAGCGGCAATGAAAAGCACGCAGGTGCCAGGAGCCCAACCCCGCATCAGTGAGCACCTTCACGGGCAGAGTCAGGGTCATGAGCAGATCAGCCACAACAACATTCTTCAGGTACACCACAAACGTTGAGCTGCTGCGGATTTGGAAGAAGATCCAGGCACCCAGACTGTTCAACACAAGAGCGAGCAGGAACAGAGCCGCATAGAGGCAAGGGAAGAGAATGGACGTCACGCTTGTGTCGCGCTCACACCTGACTGAAGTGTTCACTTGACTCGCATTCATCATGATGTCTAGAGGAAGATCAACAATACAGCTTTAAAACACATGACCAGTTTGTCCACATTCAGTGGAGCTGCTTTAAATCGCCTTTATATTATAACAGATTGAGTACTTGCACAAGGTGTAAATAGCACCTGCCATACAATGCGGCCTATTTGCACTCCAATATTTTGTTATTGAAACAGAGAAGTTGAAGACAAACTGCACCCCTTGTGTCGCTGCAGTGACGCAGGGTGAAATGACGGTGTGGATTTGCTTTTCCCGTGTAGATGACCCTGGTTCGATTCCGCCTTTTATCTCATTTTTTCGCCATCCTGTTTCCACTCTTAAAATTTCCTTTAATTCTACTTGTACTAATAAATTAAATTAATATAAAGGTTGATTTTCTCACAGTGATTTGGTCACGGTGAAAGTAGGGATTTGAGAGAAAGATTTCATCTGGGTAAAATTAACCATGTTTTTACTATATTAATATTGTAGTAACCATGGTTTTTGGTGGAAGCCTTAGATGTAATGCAGTTAACCATAGTGTTACTACAATAATATGGTGTTAATATAGTAACCATGTTTAATTTTGTGGATGATTTTATTACAAAATACCATAGTGATTATATGGTTACTGTAGTAAAACCAGGATTTAACTTTTGTAAGGCAAGGTTAGGTTAAAAAGCACAATAAACACGCTGCAGTGATGCCACTATAATATATGTAAGTATTTAGATATTAGTATTTAGTACAAATAGCCTCTGCAATATTATAAAGGTATCTTTTATGCTCACTGGGGTAATTCCTAGGGTATGACAAGACACAGATGAACAAAAGAAAATGTAATTCTGAAATCTTCAGAGAATGTCTCGAGCAATTCAAAAAGTACTGATTCATGAGACTTACAGTGAATTTATGCATCATATGGTTAAGTATTTATTTTGGTCAAATCTGCTCAATCTGTTCAGAGGTATTTTGGTAGTTAAGGTTAGGTGAAACCTGTGTGTGCTTCTCCTTTCGGTCTCTCAATATGTGTTACTACCATCAGATAATAAATGAATTGAGACTACAGGATGGTTTCTTATTTACAGCACCATCTAAATAATTGTCATAACTGTCAGAAAGATGATCCCTGTTCACATCTAGAGATGCCAAAAAAAAAAAATGACATAGGCCTATATATTTCATATCACACATGCATTAAATGCAGTAGCCTTTTTTCTGATGTTACTTGGTACTAACAGTTGGTCCCAAACAATTTCTTTACCATTTGGATGCAGTTGTCATACTCTACAGTATCACGGTTGTAAAAGATGTCGTAATTTTGAGTAAATCAAGTGAAATGTTAAATTGTGCCAGGAACATTCTAGCAATCATCTCAGATACATTTTAATGTGGAAATGTTGCTATTTTCAAAACTAACTCAGGGGCATGTTTTATCCCATGACTAATTAATCAATAAAACAGCAGTAGTAAATGATGTTGCTGGATAGTTTTGAATTATATTGATTTGGACACACATATATGTATTTTGAGAAATGACTGCAGACAAATACAAACACAGAGATATAAATTATATCACAATGTAATATATTAAGTATCAAACACTCACCAGGTCCTTTTCTAAGGGAGAAGAGTTTTTGAGACTGCATAAACAGGAATTAATAAATGTCTTGCCTTCCGGCAGCTGTATCCACAGTGAAGTATTTCTCTCTCTCTCTCTCTCTCTCTCTCTCTCTCTCTCTCTCTCTCTCTCTCTCTCTCTCTCTCTCTCTCTCTCTCTCTCTCTCTCTCTCACACACACACACGAAGTCTGCTGTGACAATCTTGCTTCCTGTTCTACTGCCGTGTCTCTGAGGAATATTGTGCCCATCATATGCTGTGGAATATTTGTCATTCACTCTTGGAAAAATAATTTCAGGCATATTTCAAATACTATGTGTTTCATTTCACACTGCGGTTAATTGATGGACGACTCTGTCCTTCCTGGTGAAATACAAGGTTTTTCTTGCTGTAAGGGTCAATGACTGTGAATTACACAAAAACAGACATTTCTGTAATTGCTACAAGCCTGTAAATAAGGTATCAGTTATTGACCCCGAGAGGATGTGTACTGCTTCAGCTTGTTCCCCAAATGTCCTAATCATTCAAATCACTTGCTGAGTAATTACATTCACTTCACTTTCCTCATAATCACAGTTTTTAAATAAAACATAGTTTCACTGGATTTGATATGTCATTATTTGTATTATGGTCATTTATTCTTACTGCATTCTTATTGCAACTGTTGGCCTTGAAATACAATATTTTATGAAAAATTTTATATTTTGGGCAACTATTTATGATTCCCAAAAATGCTCACTTGCTTCCATCTTTTACTCTTTTTAAATACATCATGCAAGAGTTGGTAGCTACACTAAATGGCAAAAAGTATGTGGATGCCCACTTCTAATTGACAGTTCGGCTAGACCTTACAGTAATTCCAGTGAAGACAAATCTTAATGTTACTGTGTGCAGTGACATTCTAGAGGCTTGTGTGCTTCCACAAGTTTGTGGACACCATTTTCTGTCCCAGTATGACGATGCTTTAAGGCGAGGTTCATACAGAAATGGATACGTGTGTCTAAACTGTGGAATTCATTCCCTATGAGTCTCCGTAACATCTCCATCTCCCTCAAGTCTCAGCTTAAAACATATCTTTTCTCACAGTACTATTGATCTAGGTCTGGTTGCTGATTCAAGTTTTCATTCACATACACTCTTATTCAAGTTGACATACAGGATGCAGCCATGTGTAGACGATCTCACAGAATCACGAAATACCTTGAAAGCCCAATGCAATGTGAATCACTTTGGTTTTTCATGTGATATATGAAAGACAGTTGTCACGAATGACGGTGAAGGTAGACTCGGGACGAGGATCTAAACGCAGCAGGGTTTATTGAAAACAAATGGCAAACAAAAGAACACCAACAAAAGAAACATCCACGATGGGAAAAGGTTAACATAACACGAAAGGTAAACAAAGGGTTAACATAACACGGAAGGCATACACGGGGATAACTATGGTGAAACCGATGATGGAAGCATGGGAAACAGGCATCTCCTTACAACAAACACCCACAGGGGAAAGGAGAAACAGACCAGGTTAAATACACAAACACAATGAAGACTAAACGAGACACAGGTGAGAACAATGAAGAGTGCAGGCAGTGAGAGAGGCCAGGAATTGTGGGAATTGTAGTTTTGACAAGGACAGTGAAACACGGGGCGAACAACAAGGAAAACACGACATGAGCGCAAACGGTGACGGGTGAAGTGGAAAACACGGAGCAGACAAGGAAACATGACATAAACGTGATAGTGCGACAGAGAACACAGGGCAGACAACAGGTAATCGTGACAACAGTAGACCACCTGATGTTATAGTGACACATTTCCAGTCCCACACCATTGTAATAATACTTTGCATGTGTGACCCACAGAATAACTTTTCTGTTTGTGTATTTCCTGTAAAGGTCTGCGCTGGGCTCAATTCTTCATCGAGTGCACGTGTGTTCTATTGATGCCATTAGCGCACACTAATGATTTGATCAGCCGTAGCGTTATAAAGTGGAAACATGGTTTTAGTGTGGTTGCTTTCGTCTCCCTGAGAGCCGTGTAGTCTCTGAGCTGTTTAATGATTCTCGTGCATGTCATTTTCACAAGAAGCTGAATTAACCTGGCAGCTTTAGGCACTCTTTTCCTATTCTGTGCTGAGTTCCACCTCTTGGCCTGATTTCATTTAGTGTCCCACAAATATTTATTTTAACTTGATTAGGTCGAGGTGCATCAATGTGGCGAGTTTGACAACGTGTGGCCAAGCCTTCTCTTTAACGGTAAGGGTATTTTTATTATCGGGTATTTGGCAGAGACTGATAAGGGTCTCCATTTAGATTCTGTGGTTGACCTAAATTATTTTCTTTTTAAATGTGCGGTGTGGCGCAGCTTCCTGTATGTATAACGCTAGCTGCCATTTTTCTGCTGTTGTTTTCTACTGTTATTATATTGGTGTGTTTACCTGCTGTTCTTTGGTCCGGCCGGCTCTTAAAACTGTTGGTTGTTTGAACGAAAATGCTCTGAAGTTATTTTATGTGATTAAATATCAACTCCGTACTGTACATTACTTTGTTTTTGGTTTTTTATATATTTTCTTTTATTAATTGGTTATTTGTATTTTTGTATTTTGGTCATCTACTTACTTACTGGCTTTCATAATTCCGTACGTTGTTTGTAACAGAAGGGAATATGACTTGCTTTTGTGTGTAGTTTTGATCACTTTGCTATTTGAGGTTGTTTTATAGATGTTGTGAAGTGTCTGCACTGAATCTAGTTTGAAATATGGGTTGGCACAGGTGTTTTATACATTGTTTCGTTTATTTTCGTAATCTCTCTATCACGTCTGTTACCTTCTGATACTTTGTTACGGTAACTAATTGGTAAACCCTGTTATCTATTTGTGCTGAAATAGCTCGATCCAGTCTCTTACTATTTGATATACTGGGTATTTAACTGGTAAGCTGTGTTTATATTTATAAAGTTTCTTCAAGTCCTTTTTTACTGTTTAATAAACACTGCTATTTGATTTTTGGAAGTCACGCCTCAGTCTCTTATTAAAATAAAGTACCAAGGAACCCTATTTTGGTTTGCAACCATTCTGGGCTTACTTTAAAGGTTTATTCTTTGGTTGTAATTCCAAGGTGGCATAGTTTGGTTCTTTACTTGTATACCCAAGATCTGGTTACACGTAGTTTTGCTCTTACAAATGGTGCAAACTTATAGTGTGGTTTAACATTTAGTTTCGGCATTTACAAGAATATTCCAATTAGCTTAGAACCGCTTTACTTGCTGCTCTCAGTATCACTATCCATCTGACCAGTGAGTGTCCATGTTGCAGGTGTGTCTGACTTTTTGTGCTTCAGGCCCTCTCCATTTCATTCAATCTCCTCCCTCTCCTCACCCCTCTATGCTCCCACTTTATAGCTTACCAAGCCCCTTTTCAGAACTCTTTTCAAAGGTGTTTGTAAAATGGGGGGTTTCATGACCCATTCATGGGTTTCATTTAGGTGTACACCAATATGCTGAATACTCCCGAAAATCTGCTTTGATTCAAAAATCAGACAAAGCAATTCTTAAGTGGTTTATGACCATACACTGAAATCTTCTGCTCATGTACCAGTCGTTTGCCTCCTGATTCACAAGAGCTGCATGGTAAATGTATTTATTTTTTAAACAAATGGAACATTTTCAGACATATTTAAGTGCTAAAATCATCATACATTTTTTTTTTTTAAAGATTTGCACTAATATTAAATGACTATAGTTAAATTAATCTTAACTTTTTTTTATAAATTATTTATATATCTTTTATTGTTTGGTTTGAACTTTCACTTAGTTGCAATTGGTGAAAACACTATTGACTGTCTATATAAGAAGAATAAAGCTCTTCACTCTTACCCCTTTCACCAACATCACCAAAAATAGGGGAGTATGGCATATAACACACCAATAAACCAATTGAATTGACAATGATGACAGCAGAGTCATAGGAGCAAAGCTTTGTGAAGAAACCTGCAAAGTGTCAACAAACGTCTAGGTTACTGTTGAAACCGAACGAGATGTGGTGTCGAATTAAGCGACACTAGGGGTGCTTCTTGAAGGCCTCGGTTACCTCTTGATAAGGCCAATGAGAAATTGACAGACAGAATTTGCATGTCCCTCATGCATGTATAAAAGGAGGCAATCATGCATCTGTTTAGTCAGGTTTTGCACTGAGGAGCCGAGAATAAGGTTCGGCCATTACAGTGGCTCGGTTCAGCATTGTTGCCAGGGGGGGGGGGGGGACGACGACAATGTCTCGTTCCCTCGATCAGGGAATGGAGGTTACAACAGTAACCTAGACGTTTCCTGACTGTCATTCACTTGATGTTAGGGAGTACCAGAGTGGGCAGTGGGAGGTCTCTTGGGAAGCAAACAGGACCACCTGTGCTTTGCCTAACCGCTCCCAAATCAGCTGGACCACCTGGGGTTAGAGCCTCCACTCTCCACTGAGCATTCCTTGTTGCGACAGTGTGACCGCTGCCGCGTTGAGGCTGCCCGGGATATGAGTGGCGTGCAGCGAGCTGAGTCGCTGCTGACTCCAAAGGAGGAGATGGCGGGCAAGTTGTGACGTGACGAGAGTGTACACTGCCTTGGCAATTTATGTAGGCCACCGTCGTGGTGCTGTCTGAATGGATCAAGATGTGCTTGCCCTGGATCAGCAGGAGAGACCTCCGCTGGGCAAAACGTGCCTGACCTGCTCTGGTCTCCCTGGTCCCCGGCTCCATCTTGGCCCTGCCTCCCTGTCTTTGCCCTATTCCCCTCATCCCCTTGTGCCCCCTTGGACTTCCTGTTTGCCCCTTGTGCCCCCCTTGGACTGCCTGTTTGCCCCTTGTGCCTCCTTGGACTGCCTGCCCCCCAGAGCCTCCCCTTCACTCCATGGACGATTTTGTTTTTTGTTTCCTAGAAACAAAAACATATCTATCTATTTGATAGTCTGAATGGTCTTATTATCTTTAATTTCAGAAAAATGTCAAGGCAAAGACAGTTTAGAAGATATAATGACATCAGCATATCAACAGCATTTAAACCACTAAACCAACTTTCACAATGTGAACTAATGCTTCTAAAATATACTTTATGCAAATTGTTGATCTATTCAAGGGAGTGTCTGTTCTGTTGTGTTTGACTACATGCATTGCAAGTGAAGAAACTGATCATCCGCACACATGAGGAGTTATGTGAATGAATTTGGGATTTCTTGTAAGTTGACATGGGTAGTCTTATAAATATATTGTTAATATAATATTGTCTGTGGTTCTTTTATCGGTAGCACTTTAAAATAAGGTTACATTTTTTTTACATAAATAAATGCATTAAGTTTTATGAACTAACAATGAACAATGCATTTTTACAGTATTCATTCATCTTAGTTAACCCTACACTACCTTCTTCAACGATTGTTGTGCTTTTGTTTATATTTACAGTGAAATTTATTTCAAAAGAGTTCCAACTGTCAGACATATTTATTTTGTTGAGAAAGAAAAACTGATCATCAGTGGAGCTGAATTATAGAAATTGCTGTATTGATATTGAGAAATGAGATTATAATTCCAGTGAGTTGAGCCACTGGTCTTCACTCCTTTTAGCAAATACATTTTTTAATTTCACAGGATAATTGAGTATTTAGTTATACATTTTGCTCTATGTACATGTGCACCAGACCAGGCCATCAGCGCAACTCAACAGGGCAAACTTTGAAGAAGAGTTCTTCACATTGCCGTCAAAGAAGCAGGTTCTTCGCTTCAGTCGCTCGTCTCTCATCAAAACGGCGCTTCTGCGAAATTCTACCTGCATCTCACATGTCTTTTTAAAGATGTTGTTCTGCAAGTGTTTCCTAGTGAATGGCACATCTCGCCATCCGATGAGCATAAGAGCTGTGTTCACTGCCTGGGCCATGCCCACACACAAGCAGCTATCATGGAGACAGACTGCCCTCATTGTGAGGGCATGATTCTCTGGATGTTGCCCTCTAGGATTGACCTCGTTTTGAAGGAAGATCCAGCCTCTCATGCCCTCCCACCTGCATCTTCTGTTTTACAGTTTTTCTCGATTGCTTAAACACGTTTCTTGAAACTACGCCTCGTATTCTCAAAACAGTAAACACAAATCCATAACGTCTCACCCAGTTTCCCAAACAACCTATTTTCAGGTCAAAATGAAGCTCTACACTCAAAACCATTCACTCTTGCTGAAAAACCAAACTTTGCCCTCAGACAGGACACACAAGCCCTCAAAATAACACACACTACAACATAGTCTAACACACTGGTGCAATAAATTCAAAACATTTCCAAAACTGGTAAGTTATGTTACTTGTGGTTCTCCTCCTCACAAACCTTTTCACATGATGAACAAAAGACACAACCAATGGATACATTGGCACATTTTTATTCATTCATGTACTACACAGTACAACACAAAAAAAAGAAAGAAAAAAGATTATTCCGCCTCAGCCTCCTGTCTTTGGTCTGGGTCAGGCCAGAGAATCTCATCCACATCACAGGCTATATTAGCCCTAGCCAGGCAGCGGGGGTAAAATCCTCTTGCATGCCTGATCCACCCCTGGCACGCATCTACTGATACATCTAGGCAGGCTTCTTCCATGGCCTGGAGGAGGTGAACACGCATATAAGGATCTCGATCATACACTTTCCACCGCCATGCTGAAAAAAACTCCTCTATTGGGTTTAGAAAGGGAGAGTATGCAGGCAGAAAGATGTTTGAAAATCGCAGGTTATTGGTAAAGCAGTCTCGAACCAGAGCAGCGCGATGGAAGCTGACGTTATCCCAAACAACAACGTAGTGAGGGTGGTCTGGTTGTGCTGGTTCCCTGTGGTCCAACTGGAACATATGCTCTCTTAGACCATCAAGGAAAGCAAGGAGGAGCATAGTGTTATAGGGTCCTAAAATGGCATGGCGGTGGAGTACCCCTCGTTGGCTGATGGCTGCGCACATTGTGACATTCCCTCCGCGCTGACCAGGGACATTTACAATAGCCCGATGGCCAATTATGTTCCTCCCCCTTCTCCTTCTTTTGGTCAGGTTGACACCAGCCTCATCCACAAAGATAATTTCATGGGGAACAGGCAAGCCTTCAATCTCAAAGATTCTCTGCAAAACACATGAAACACAGTAGAGTAAATCACTGCTGAAGCACAGTTCAAGAGGGCACAAATGGCAGCACAAACTGCTATACTCTGATGGTACACAATACTTCATGCGATATCAAAATTCATACCTGAACATATTCCACTCATTGGTTTTTCACTCTGTCAGAGTTTCGTTCAAAAGGGACGCGGTATACCTGTTTCATCCGGAACTGGTGCTTTCGGAGGATGCGGTCAATTGTGGAGAGGCTGATGGCATTTATTCCTCGAAAATGATTATTATCCTCAATCACTCTCCTTTGAATCTCTCGCAGGCGGATTACATTATTGGCAATGACCATGTTTACAAGCTCCCTCTCTTGCTCCTCCGACAAAAGCCTTAGCCTGCCTCCACCAGGTGGTCGTCTCTGTGTCCTAAAAAAATAGAAGCACTCATTACTGTAACTCTCACACATCCTTTTTACAGGAAAAAATGGAAACATACTGAAACTATCTGTATGCGAGGCAATTTGATGCATTTCTTTATTACAGTAGTACATATTACATAGTGCAACAGTAGATGTGATGTCAAAGCACAGAGTACAGCACAAGTTACTGTACAGAGCAGTCTTACTGTAAGTACACCTACCTGTTTTCCTCCCTGAAAGTTCTGATGATGGAGGCGACGGTGAAGCGACTCAAATTAGGCTGTACTCGTTGCCCAGCCTCCCTCATTATCATGCCATGGACAAGGACATGATCAACTAAAGTGGCTCTAATTTCATCCGAGTCTGCTTGTCTCATTGCCCTTCCTCCTCCTCCTCCACCACCACGTCCTCTTCCTCTTCCTCCTCCTTCACCACGTCCTCTTCCTCTCCCTCCTCGACCTCTTCCTTCATTTCTTTGTGGATCCATTGTTCCAAAACTCAAATGAACTGACTCTGGCACTTTTATGTATCTTGAAAGTTCTGATTGATGTGTGATCTATTGTGACTCTTAGTGTTTTCACCTGGGTAATTGTGTGCTAACTGAGCTGAAACTATGCTGACTTGAGTGAACAATATTGAATGCTAGTGCTTTCTAAATGACTACATGGTGTAGGCAATGAAATATTAAGGGATTTGTGTGTAGAGTTTTGCAGTGACAGTTCAACAAATCTGACTCATGTGTCAAAATAGGGGAATAGTGTTTATAGTTTAGGGAAATGGGTGTGCTTTTTGATAAATGGCATTATGGTTTAGAAACTTTAGTTCAAAAGCCTGGTTATAGTGTTTACGCAATTGAGAAAAACTGTAAGTCCCGTGGGACCACATGAGGAGGCACAAAGGGGCAGTAAAGTTGAGCTGGAAGAATTAGAGGAGGCATGCCCGCACAAGCCCTGCAAGCCTCCCGAACTTCCGATCTAACATCATCGCCTGTGCAATATGCACGTGATGACATCCAGACCTCTATTGCAGTGGTCCTAGAGTACCATCAACACTGCATGTTTGGGATGTCTCCCTTATCTAACACACCTGATTCAACTCATCAGCTCATTAGTAGAGGCTCCATGAGTAGAATTGGGTGTGTCAAATAAGGGAGACATCCAAAATGTGCAGTGTTGGGGGTTCTCCATGACCAGGGTTGGGAACCACTGCTCTATTGGAGCGCACGGCCTCATTACGTTTGGTGGCTCTGATGATGGGATGATGCTGTGTCACATGATGCTTCAGGCGCGTGGGTTATGGAGGATGTTGCTCCCTCTTCCAGCAGCGAGGGTGAAGAACGTGCACACTCAGAATACAGTATGTGTATGGGACATAGGATGCCTTTTGATGGATAAAAAATACTTTATGGGTATATGTAAAAGTCTGAATTTACCATTTTTATATTTTCCTTAAAGTGAGAATCTACAAACAATTTACATTATAACTGTTATGATGTGCAGGTGAGCAGGAAGACAGACGAGGTGCGAGGATCTAAACGCAGCGATACTTTATTAGAATAATAGGACAACACGAAAACACACGAACAAAGAAAACATCCACGATGGGAAACAGAAAACAAAAACACGGAAGCGTTAACAGACGGGGTAATATAGACGGGAAACAGGCATCCACATACATCAACGATCGACAGGGGAATGGAGAACAAACAGGGTTTATATACACTGGAGACATGATGATGACAAACTACAATCAGGTGAGCACAATGACACAGGGCTGGCAGTGGTGAGGGCCGGGGATCATGGGAAGTGTAGTTCTTTTAACAAGGACAAGTGAAACCCAGGGCAGACAACAAGGGAATCGTGACAATAACAGTGAATCATTAATATTCTATTTGCTTAATTTAAGGATAAATAGGGGTTTCTTGCCATCCATGCCATGATAACGTCTTTTTGTGATTTTCACAAATTCAGTTTATTATAAAAAAGGCTCCCAACATGCTAATAAATTAAGCTAAATTTAGATAGAAAAAAAATGTCCTGACACAAACCTGGCTTAGCTGAACCATCTGAATCACATATCAGACAGATGAAGATACTTTAGTTTCAGTTTGCTTCGTTTTTTTTTTCTACATTGTGTTTAAGCAAAAGAGGCCAGTATCTGTAGTGGGGTCCCCTCTACTTTTGTTAAAATAACCGCTCCTTTTCTAGATACAGTAAATCCCGCTTTATGCGTGCCTCATGTCTAAAGCTGAGAGAGGTAACGCATGTAGAGCAGGAATAAGTGCGACTGGGTGAACCAATGACATGCAGATTAATACGTCGTAATACGGCGTATCTTGACCGTGGCATGTTCCACAACGACATCCATCCCTTAAACATCCTGGTGAACACGCAAAGTTTGGAGCTCAAACTGATTGACTTTGGGTGCAGAAAACTAACTGAAAGTTCTGGCTACAGTTCCCTGGCTTGAAAAGGTGAGTTGTCATTTTGTGTTACTGTATAATAATCTTCGTGCAGTGAGTTATTGATCACGTGATTCTTTTTCTCAACACTGTGAATGTCTTGCATACTGCACACCTGAAGTCCTCAACCAGCCCAAATATTACGCCACCCCTTCAACGGTCTGGTCTCTATGTGTTGTGCTGTTTAAAATGGTCAATGGATGTTTGACATTTGAGGATCTCTTCAATGTCATTTGAGCTCTGAGGTTTCAGAACCCCAACTTAACCAGCGGTGAGAGAATAGCAATAATGACACACCTAGCATTTGCCAATGACCTTAGACTGACTTTAAAATCAGAAAAACATGATATAAAAAAATAACATTATTAAGATGTGTCCATATTCCATGACAATTTATATGGCAAAACATGTTCATGACTCAAGAAACACAATTTAATTCACTAATAAATATTTACTATATATCACATATTTCAGAAGCTAACTCATGTCAGCATTAGTGTGTTACAGTAACTAACCAGCTCTCCCTTGTACAGCATTCCATGATGTGATTGACCAGTGCATGAACAAAGACCAAGCAAGACGGTCAACACTAGAGCAGTTCTCACAGCATGAATGGTTTAAAAATCAGAATTAAGGAAGGCAGAGGATTCTGTTCATCAATTGTGTCAGGCGTGGTGAATTATGTGTAGTTAGATTTTAAAATATGTATAGAAAAAAAGCAG
This sequence comes from Xyrauchen texanus, assembly GCF_025860055.1. Classification (NCBI taxonomy): domain Eukaryota; kingdom Metazoa; phylum Chordata; class Actinopteri; order Cypriniformes; family Catostomidae; genus Xyrauchen; species Xyrauchen texanus. The sequence continues at coordinate 33,085,214 of NC_068311.1, forward strand.
GTATTGATTTGAATGGTCTGATTAACTGACAGTGTGTGTTTTTGTCCTCCATGAAGTACTGACAGACTATAAATATATAGCAGACTGACTGTAGACAGTCATTGTCAAGAATTCTCTTGCCTTTTTCTTTCCCAAAGTTAAAAACACACCATCCAGTCTGAAGAGCAGAGGACTCAACGCAGGATTGATACGTGTCATAGATGCAGTGCACTTAAAATAAGAGAGCATAAAAAAAGAAAGCATCTATAAAATGAGTGTTTAGAAAAAAGTGTATGTAAATAAGAGGAGCATAGATCATAGGTGCAGCGCGTTTACAAAATGCAATTAAAAAGTGAGCATCTATAAAAGTCACTGTGCATTTTATAAAAAAGAGCAGAAATCACATGTTGAATAAAAGAGTGCAATGCATTTAAAAAAGCAGAACATATTATAGTTGCTGTGTATTTTACTAAAATAGAATCTATCGTAGTTACCAGGGTTGTGCACAGGGGGGTGGCTACAGTGGCCCAAGTCTCTGCCCCTTTGGCCTCCTGGGCTAAGGTGCCCCTATGGAGAATGTAATCTAATTTGCATATATTCATTTCGCAGATGCTTTTTATCCACAGCATCAAAGCAATTTATATATGATGATACCACACTTTTTTATTGTTGGTTTATGTAAACTTGCGCTAGAAGCCCCGCACACACATGCAGTGACTTTATCACTTGATATCGCTAGTCTTTGTAATATGAATGTCAGTCCTATATATATATATAAATAACAGTGAACAAAGACATAATAACAATTAACTCTAACTTTTGAACTCTAGGATTTTTTGATGAGAACTCTTTGAAGTTCTGAACATTGTTTTAAAATTGTAATAATAATTATTCACGCTATTAATGTCCTTAATATACATTGCGATCAGTTGAATGCCACTTTGGTGAATAAAAGTAGCAATTTCTTTCCATAAGAGCAAAATCTGTACATTAGTCCAAACTTTAGCTGCCAGTGTAAACATATTTGACGCATTTATATGTAAAATTAATTTACAGTTTTTTCTGATTGCTTAAGCACATTTTTTGTAACTATTGGCTATTTTTGCAAAACTCTACACACAAATAAGAAAACCTTTCACCCAATTATGAAAACATTGTAGTTCTCTTGCAAAAGCGAACACAGCTAGATTAACTCTTCACACCTTCATAAAAATGGTGTTTTCGTATCAAACAGTAAACACAAGCCATCATCTACTAAGCACACAATGTGCCAACTACACACTGATGGTATGAATACAAAACACATCTGGCTTTTGCTTTCTCTGTGTACAGATGGCAATTTGAGGTCATACTTTTGTCATGGTGTCATGTAAACATACAAGGATCCAAACTTCAAGTATTGGTGTTTATTCACACTCATCAAAACCAAGACAAAGTCAGAACACAAAATAGTAATTTCACAAAAAACAAAAAACAAAAAAAAAAACAATCAGCCTACATCATGTCGTCTTTCTGGGACCGGCCACAAAATTTCGTCCACATCGCATGCGATATCCTCCAGTCCAAGGCACCGGGGAAAATATCTCCTTGAATGCCGTATCCAGGCCTGACATGATGCCTGGTCAATATCTCCACATGCCTCCTCCATTGCCAGTAAAAGGGCTACCTGTTGATGAGGATGACGGTCGTACACTTTCCAGCGCCAGGCAGAGAAGAACTCCTCGATGGGATTTAAGAATGGAGAGTATGGAGGGAGGTTGAGTGCCATGAAGAATGGGTGGTCTGTAAACCAGTTGCGGACCAAAGCAGCCCAATGGAAACTAACATTGTCCCATATGATGACATATCGGGTATGCTCTGGTCTCTGAACAGTGAGCATGTCATGTAAGGTGTCCAGGAATGCAATAATGTGTGCAGTGTTGTATGGGCCTATGGTTGCATGATGGTGAACAACACCATTTTGGCTTATAGCTGCACACATGGTTATGTTACCACCACGTTGTCCTGGGACATTGATGATGGCACGGTGTCCAATAATGTTCCTGCCACGTCTCCTGGTTTTACTGAGGTTAAAACCGGCCTCATCTACAAAACGTAGCTCATGTCCCATGGCATCTGCTTCTAGTTCCATCACTCTCTGGACAAGACAAAACAAATGCAACACATCAGACCCATGCACGGCACTACAGTATGCACTTCCAAATTCAGAACCAATGACACTATAGCTTACCTGCACATAGTCATATCGCAGTTGCTTTACACGTTCTGTGTTTCTCTCGAAAGGAACTCTGTAAATTTGCTTCATTCTTATTCTGTGGCGCGCAAGTACACGACTTAGTGCAGAAATGCTCACACTGTGTATATTTTGAAAGATGGTGTCATTATCAATTATGCGCTGCTGTATTTCACCCAGTCTTATTGCATTATTGGCAATCACCATGTTCACTATATGGGTCTCTTGCTCTGGAGTGAACATTCTTCCTCTGCCCCCAACATCTGGACGTCTAGCAATTCTGTAAAGTAACATTTTCAGTATTTTTGCATGTATGGTACTGTTGTGTTTCTCATTAGAGTATGGCAGTGCTACAAAGTACTTACCGATTCTTATTTCGAAATGTCCTAATGATGCTTGCCACAGTGTAGCGGCTCAAATTAGGCTGAACCCGTTGGCCAGCTTCCCTCAGGGTCATCCCATGGTTGATGACATGGTCCACTATTGTAGCTCTGATGTCATCAGTTATTCTATTTCTTACTCTTCTTACCCTTCCTCTTTCCCCTCCTCGTCCTCTTCTTGCTCCTCCTTGTCCTCTTCCTCTAACTTCCTCTAACCCTCTCGCTTCTTCAACTCCACGTCCTCTCCCTCGGCCTCCTCTGATTCTCACTCTTACTGCTCCTTCCATTGTACTCCACACAGACAGCTTACCTGTGGCTTATTTATAGTGCTTATAGGCTGATTGCAAAGTGAACTAATTATCTAAAACAGTTTTCACATGTGAAAGTGTGCCAGACAGTTGGCAAAATAGTGTTAATGATAGCCATACATGTGTTTAATTTTGCTAGGAGTGTGTTGGAAATTTGGTAATTGAGTGTAAGCAGTGAGTTGTGTTTAAAGTTCTGCAAAAAGAGTGTTGTGCAGTGAATTGTCCCTACAGTTTTGCAAAGTGTGTGTTACAAATTTGCAAACTGAGTGCAAAGCAGTGTTTGTGCTTTTAGTTTTGCATACTCAGTGAGTGGTTTTGCTATACGTATTAATAGTTTTAGAAATTGTGCTACAAGAATCACGATTAGCGCTTAAGCATTCAGAAAAAACTGTAATAATTAATCAGCATATCATGTAATTAAATTGATAACTTTTTTAATTGATTGACAGCTGTAGTTAGGCATACTGTAGCACTAGATGGCAGTAAAGGGCCACAGTATGAGACTGAATGATGGTTTGTTATGGAGTGTGTCTGAGGACTCGCTTTGCATTCTCAGGATGTTCCCAGCACTCTGGATCTGTTTGTATCTGTCAGTAATAAGGAAGAAACTGTGGCAGTGCTATTACACATTAAAGGTAAATTCATAATCCTTTCTTTAGCACCTACAGGCATTTCTTGTGCCATCATTTAAGCTACAGGACTATTCTGAGCAGTGACATCAAAGGCAGCAAACAGGGGAAAAAGTCTATCACATGCTTCAAAGAGCCCTAAAACAAATGGTCACAGGTTAAATGTCCACTATGATATAACAACATATTTGTGATTTATGTTTAGCAGAATATATAGTTCTTTTGAATTCCTATCAATGGAAAATATGATTTTTGCCCCATAATGGTGTAGTAATAGCATATACCAGTAGGGGCAGTCTGCCCATACGAACCAGTCAGGAACCCTCTTTCTAGGAGCCATTAATGTACTACATGTTTTTTCACTCGTGTCTCTGAAGTTTCGGGGCGACTGCTTGCTGTTATGAAAATCTGTTTTCCGAAATGGAAATATGTGCATTACATACAGACTTTAACAGAATATAGAATATAACTGTAAAGGGATCAATGGAAAGGAGGAGGCGAGAACCGGCTTGTCAATATAAATAATAGTTTTAATGATAAACTTAAAAGACAAACACACACTACGGATATGTCCGTAAACTATCTCTCTCTCTTGCACGATTCTCTGCAGTTGACCTTTATCCCTCACGGGGGCTTGATTAGCATAATACGGGATCGGTATGTAGGATCACGACCCGGCCCCGCCCTCTGCCCTGCCACAATAACTAAGATATATGAAATGTGCTGGGGAAAGCATCTCTTAAGCTCTGTCAACACCTGACGTGGTAACCTGATATCATTAAAGCTTTTTTGAAAAGTTTCATGTAAAGCTGTCTCATGCTTTGGACAGCTTGGGTCGTGCACTTTTTCAACTCCAGTTTACTCCAACTCTGCCATTGTTCAAATGCAATACAAGCACGTTTTTCACTACTGTAAATTACTTTACTGACAGAGGTTCTCATTGCCACAGCACACATATCCAATTAATCGACAATGAGTGAATGAAATTATCACTCGTCTGTTTTAGATCAATCAAGTCCAATGCTGATGGGGGAAAAATCTATATGACCAGGAACTAAACCTTTCAAAATAAAAGTCATGAAATACATGAACACACACATTAAACTTTACATGTACCCCCACTTGTGACGGCTCCCGATGCCCGAAAACATGAACACACACATTAAACATGACATAAATCCCAAAGGTCTGTTGGGAGCTGGGGGGTCTTGAGACTGAGGCGGAGTTTGTGGCACTGAGGACCAAGCCGGTGCCACAGGGATGGAGGTCCCCAGTGGAGCTGACATATCAGAGGGACGAGGCATAGCTAGAAGATCGGACCCAAGGCGGAGCCAGGTGACCCACTGACCAAGGAGGAGCTGGAGGGATGAGGGACCCCGGTAAAGCCAACAGGCTGAAGGACAGCTGGGAAAATAGAGCCGAGGCGTTGTAGAAGGATCTACAGGCCAAGGCGGAGTCCAGAGCTCGGTGGGTCTAGGCGGGGTCGGATGGTCGAAATTTCTACTTGCTTGAACATGAAGAAGCATACAAGGGTGGAAACCATCTCCAGGTCTAACAGCTCAGATGTGGCCATGACATGGTGTGGAGCAGACTCAGGCATTGCTGTGACATGGCATGGAGCATGCTGATGCGACCATGACGATGAACTCTGGCTTGGCGGCCATGTCGTGGAACTCTGACTCGGTATCCGCCTCCCCCACAGTGAACGTGGAACCATCTGCAGGGCAAGGTTGATATACTGAGTTAGGCTGTGGGTACTCTGACAGCCTGGTATCAGAAAAGAAATGGGCTCATTCAGTCCAACTCGGAAACAGTCCTCGAGGGCCACCTCATTAAAGTCCACCTGGCAGGCCAGATCGCAAAAATCCTCCACGTAATCCTCCAGGGGACAATTCCCCTGACATAGGCAGAGGAGCTGGATTGCTGGGTTCATATTTGTCAGTTAGGTATTCTGTAACGATGTTGTCAACAGGCAGGCAAAGAGATGATGATTTAGGAGTGAAGAACCCAAGTGCAATTTATTTACAAAGTGATATCCAAAACCCTATGAACATGAACTAAACTAAACATAAACAGGACATCAAATGACCAGGAACTAAACTTTTCTAAATAAATTATAAAGACATAAATACATCAACACACACATTAAACATTACAAATTGTGCCATGAGGAAAATTTCTTTATCTCGATTTTGAGAATAAAGTCATAGCATTACGAGATTAAAGTTGTAATATTTTGAGAGTAAAGTCAACATTTCAAGAATAAAGTTGTAGCATTATTGTATTAAAGTCATAACATTATGGTAAACAAAGGAGATTAGGGTGAGAATGTGCAGTGAGCAATTAATTCTCTCTCATCCTCCTCGTCTTCCTTCCTCCAATGGTTGATTCAAATAGTCCTAGTCTGTTTATGGCAGTCACAAATTGTATGCTGCACAATGGCAGTAAGGCTGGAGTGTGCTGCAAAACTCTCACATATTCATCCTAACCATGCCGCTTAGAAGCAAATAAGCTCTTGCAAGAGTTTCCGTTTAGACCTTACCATGTTTCAACATGCCAAAGAAAGGGGTTATGCACTTCGGTGTGTCTGGTTTGCAGGTAAACTTGTGAAATCAAAATTATTTTGATTTCTTTCAATTTTTTCAAAAACATAATTTTATTGAAGGTTTTTCCATGCCATACTCATAAAAAGTTAATAGGACTGATTAACAGTGCTCCTCATAAAAAATATTTATATCAAAGTTAATATAAGACAAAAAAAATTATTTTTTTTAAGTCTGATTAAAATTTCTGAATCTGGAAAGTTACATGCTGAATGGGGGTCTGTTTCAAGACTTGCCAGCCAGGACTCAGAGTATTGACATTTTAAATATGTCCTATTAAGCAAGTTTTAGTTACATTTAAATGCTGTTTTGGCTAAAGCAGGTATTTAAATTGTATGCTGTATGATATGTAATATGATATAAAAATAATATGAATGTTTATATTATATTTTAACTAGTGTTTATGCTGCCTCATTATCATCAATGAAGCTTGTGCAAATATCTGTTCGGGTGTAAATGTGTCATATGGGATGTAAATATGCCCATATTAGAAAATCATCATATAATAATGATTTGAAGGATCATGTGACACTGTAGACAGCAGTAATGATGCTGAAAATTCAGCTTTGATTACAAATGGCATTTTACAATATATTAAAATAGAAAACAATATCTATAAAACAATAATGTTTTTGCTGTATTTTGAATCAAATAAATGCAGTCTTGGTGAGCAGAAGAGAGTTATTTTAAATGTAGGTCTAAAATTAAGTAAAGTCTTTATGTAAAGAAAATGTATAGTCAGATTACTTCTTTTAACTTAAAACTTATCCAGTTCTCCAAAAGTCTTGTGGAAAATGTTTAGTATGTGTTATATTTTATTTTTTTCAAAAATCATACATAAATGTTATTTTCTCAAAAATACAAACATGTACACACATGTTCTTCACATATTATTGTAGCCCAGTTTGTGCTGAATACAGTGTTATCAGACTTTAGCCATTAATGTGTTTTTAAGCAACTGAAAAAAGCACAAATGTCAAAACACCCTCAGATCCCAGAGAGTTAAGTACTGCAGTGCATCTCCTCATGGACTGCACATCATTTTACAAAATTATCTTTAAAATACAGTTAAAGATACAGTTAAAATAAAAAACAATTTTTGCTGAGTTTTTATGTCTGGCTCTTATGTTCATAGCAAATCGTTTAACATACAGAAAATGTATTATTGTGCACTCAGAGAGTTGCAAAAATTCAGTATACAGTTGCCAGGCTTTTATGGTCCATTTCAAATAATGCTTTTGCAACTTTGGGAAATATTTAATCTGAAACCAGTAACTCTTAATTTACAAACAATTATTACTTATAGATTGTGTTTTGAGCACCTGAAATGGCCCACTATTTTAAGGTTTAATATGTTTTTTGTTTATATAATTACATTTTCAGTGACACCTCAGAGTCACTGCTGGCCGCTACCCGACCACCCCTGTAAAAAAATTGCTTGCTCCACCACTGTACCAAATATATGAGTGTCAGAGGGCCCTTCCTTCCAGTCATCTCAGGGCACCAGCTATTGAATTTTAAATGAACAGTATAAGAATTATCCAAGAAGATTGTTTAATGAGTTACAAACAATGTAAATTGGAGGGAGTTGGTCATCTAAATAATCTGAAGGATTTTGTGAGATTCTGGACAATATGTAGGGTCTCTATTATCAACACAAGGAAGGCACAGTTGTAACAAAATGTTATTAACCAAAACATATAAAAGTGTAAATATCACATCTACTAAATATTAATAAATGACGAATACTACAATGGGAAAATAAAAGTAATGACCAGACAAAACTACTAACTAAAAAACTAAAAAAATAAATACCAATTTACTATTCATTCATATATTGGTTACGATCTGTTATTAACTGACTCCATATAAGCAGTCTTAAGCAACAATTAAGCAATCCATTTTTACAACTTAATGTCAAGGTCTTTGGAAAGAGGCTTTGTAAGCTTATATTTATGTTCCACACGGTTGTGTGATCTCTCCAGAGGCAGGGGATGTCTTCCACTGGGTGCGTAGCTTGCGTGCAGTGGGAAAAGCTTGGATATCATTCCAAAAGTCGTGGCCATTGAGTGCTGGCACCTAGAAGATCCTTTGAGTGTGCAGTCCAGAGTAAGAACAATCTTTAAATTTCTATCAATAAATTATTTTATTTTCAAATCTCCTTCAAAATGTTCCTCCCTAAATGTTCTTTTATGTAATGATAGGTGAAATTTACTGAAATTATCATGTCAGAAATGTTTTTCCTTGAACCTTCGCAGTTCTTTGAGTGAATATAGAATGTTTGTGATGCAGTTATTTGTGATGCAGTTATTTGTCCATTTCAGGGATTCAAAGTTTGTTTGAGTGGAAATGACCAGGATGGCCAGGCCATTCAACAGAATTTGTTTGATGATTCTGAGATGTCCCATAGTTGTTCAGACCTAGGTCTTCGCGATAGTAAGCCTTGGTGAACAATAGGGGATCTGGTAATGTGATCAATGTGTGGTCACTGGGCAATCAATGACCATATCACCCCCTCCTCCAGACGTGACTGGCCATTTGTCTTTTCAGACTTATTTTCCGGGCAAAAACGGGGTCCTTATTTGTGGGATATTTTGTGCTGAAGGGGAGGACCTTTTACTGGTATGCCCAGCCCTCAAAAGCAAACTGAAGGAAGGGTCTGTGTCGAGGAAGGATCGAGACATGAAAGTACATGTCCTTCAGATCTATCGCCGCAAACCTATCCTGATGCCGGAAGCTCACTAAGATGCATTTTTGCATCAGTATCTTGAACGGGAGTCTGTGCAAAGCCCAGTTCAGAACTCGCAGGTCCAAGATTGGACGCAACCTGCCACCATTTTTGGGTACAATTAAGTAGGGGCATCTCGGCTGGGGGAAAAAGGCTCTATTGCTTCCTTCCGTAGGAGGGCAGAGTCTGAGGTGCCACTTGTGGCCGTGTCGAGTCCAGGGACATCAAAGCACTTACCTGGCTCCTTGGCACCACTCCCAGAAAAGCCTGGGACGGGAGAGGAAGAATTTCGTCATGTAGAAACCAACAGCTCGTAAGCGCGAGAGATGAATGGCTGGCAGAGTAATTCAGCTCAGTGAAATACAACCGCTCTGCTCTGAAGAAGAAGTCTGAATGAGTGGTTGCTTTCCAGCTCCTTATATACCCGTATGTCCGGGGGAGTTGCATGCAAATTCAACTCGGCAATTTTCATTGGCCTTTTTTCAAAGATCAGAGATGTCTGGGGCTCCCAGGAGCGACCTCAATTTTCACTACAACAACACAATGTTGAGTGAGTGACAGTGACAAGGGGAACTGTTCCATATCACTTCGCCAAAATATTTCAGTTATTTCAAAGAGCTGTACAGGCTACCACAGCAAAATAATCAGTTAAAACAAACACAGTGTTAAATTAAATCGGTTACAAATTATTTTTCTATAATATTCCACATTTATTTAAATTTTGGTTGAAAACTTTATGCTCCTTCTCTCTATTTTGCTCCCATCTCAACCACACTCACACACACTGACACATATACATGCGTGTACACACACACACATACACACACATAGAGACTCGAGTTGCGACCAACAAACAGAGCAACAACCCTGTGACTTGTTAAATACAATGGTTTCTAAATTATCCAAAATAACTTTTAATATGTGCATGTGTTTCATTGAATTACACCCTAATCAGCCTCACTGGAAAGCACCCTTGCACTCCCCTTCCCTCTCCACACTCACAGACACACAAATGTTTTTTACAGACACACACACACACACACACACACACACAAACACACACACACACACACACTTATTACTCGAGCCTGACACATAGCGAGCCTGACACATAGCGATGTCAATGGACCACCGCAACTTAATAAAACAGTTGTGTAGCAATGGGAAATCTATATACAAGAATGGCTACACTGAGAAGTATACTTAAAATTACATCTTAGCGATTTGAAGCGATAATTCTGCTGACGAGAACCACAAACAAAGGTAATCCAACAGGCAATCTCTCTGTTTTCATTAATTCTTTCTCTCACTTTTGCTCATGCACACACACACACGATCTTCCTCTCTAGTTCAGTAAGTTATCCAGTTCTAAAGTGACATTTCCAGACTACCAACAGAGGCTCGGGCTGTATCAAAACATGACTCTGAATCCGTGGCGGAAGAAAGTAATTCCACTCGTTTGTCTTGATATAAAACCCTGAATGATATCTTAAGGTGTGGTAACAGTGGTACAGGCAGAATAATTGACTCTGGTCCACTGCATCGTGACCTCATTACCACCTCGGGTGTGCATTATTTTTCAATAATTCAACGGTTCCTTGCATGATTATTTCCTGGTTTCAACGTGGGACACGTACTGTGTGTCCCACACTGCTGACACAACGCAAATCCAGTCATGGCACAAAGGAAAGTAAACACACTTGAGCCAATGTAAACATGTCAGATGGGAGATGGCATTTGTCATTGAGTCGGCATAATGTTGCCGATCCTAATGTACAGGAACTTTCGGAAGTAACATGCCAAGTTAATATGTGAAGATGATGATAAAGTAGTGTCGTTTGTCTCTGTGGGTATTAATATATATCAGAAAGAATTGGTTGTAGTGTTATTAGTTTTTTATAATTTTGGTCAAATTTAAATAAATATTATATTATATTGCATATATTCACTTCATGTACTTTTACTGATGTGACTGCTCATGAAAAGACCAAGGGTAAATGGGGTAAAAACAAGACACAGTCAAAGTGAATAGCAATCTAAACACTGAAACAATCACATACTCACAGGGTTGTTCCAAACCCATATGACTCCCTCTCTTTTGTGGAACATGCATTTTTGAAGAATTTCCAGGCTGCTTTTTTTTCTTATAATGACAATTAATCAAGCTCCAAATGTCAAAAAAACAAAGTAAATGTAGACCATATATGTTATTTGACTCGGACTAAGGCCTGGATTCCCCATCAGAGCACTGCTACACACTCTTAACACCTCTCCTCTTTGAGGTCTTCATGTATACCTCATCATAATTCAACTGTGACGCTACCATAATCCACCCCTGCCAGAATAAACTGCTGCAAACGCTGGGCTCATGAAAATGCTGGAAGTTTGTACAGAAAGGAAAGGAATCATTTCTCTCCTCTTCTCTTTAAAAAGACACTATAACTGCAGCCATTTCAAACAAATGGTGAGGCGTGAAAACACTGAATTAATAAAGTCTGAGTTGCAGCCATATGTGTAAATAGATGTTTAGCAAAATTATCATGCTGCTCTCTTTTCCATAAAATGAAACTGGATGATGATTTCTACTGCCAAAAAACAGTTTAGATCCAAAAAGATATCATAAAACTACAACCAACAATTCCAAAATAGTTGAGACAGTATAAAAAATGCTAATGAATACAAAAAGGAGTGATTTGTATATTATATTCACCTTTTGCTATATTTAAATCATTACAACTAAACATATTATTTTTTTACCTTAAAATTGTTTATTGTATATATATATAATTATATATATATATATATATATATATATATATATATATATATATATATATATATATATATATATATATATTATTTATTTATTTTTAAATGTACAGTAACTTCAAATCAGATGATTGCAACACGTCTGACCATCTGACCACAATGGACCATCCAAGCTGTTATTTCCAGGGATGACCTTTATTTTCAGCAGGACATCATCAAACCACATACTGCCCGGATGTCAAGTGCATGGCTGTGTAAGCAAAGAGTGTGGGTGCTAGAATGGCCTGTCTGCAGTCCTGACCTGTCTCCAATTAAGAATGTGTGGCACATTATGAGGCACACACTACGGCAACGAAAACCCTGTACAATTGTGCAGCGGAAGACCTGCATAATGGATGAATGGGGAAAATTCCACTTTTTAAATTTAAACTTGTGTCTTCAGTGCCCAGATGCTTAATAAGTGTTATTAGAAGAAATGGTGATGTTTCACTGTGGTAAACACTCGACTGTTCCAACTTTTTTGCAATCATCTCATTTGAAATGACTGAACATTAAAAAACAAAACAATCTTGACACGGTATATTTGAAAACCTAATGACATTCAGATTTCCTTATGTGTTTCACAGGAGACAGAAAATAGCACAGGGTTGGAACAACACGAACATGCGTAAATCATGACAGATTTTTGGCTAAATTTTTCGTTTATGTTTCCTCACAGCAGGCTCAGTTAAAACAATGATGATGATGACAAGATGGAAAGATGCAGAAGATAAACCAAACAGCAAAAAATCCATGGAAATCTGCATAACATTGGCTAAAAGACAAAGCCTTCCAATGGTTAAGGTGTCCTCGGTGTCTCATAACGGCCCTTATGAGCATGTTTACTCTGGCAGACAGTCCGACTAGTAACGGCACACATAGAGAGCTCAATGAGTAGCATGTCTGTGTTTGTTCAGTGTTGGGTTACTGCTTCTGCAAAAATGTTGGCAGCACCCTCTATGAACACATTTATTTTTCCATAGATCCTTTTCTTGTGCTAGACTGGGCTTTTCTTTCTGTAAGAACTGTAGCACGACAAACCGAACTAGGGGTCCAAATAAATGCTTCCTCACATGAGCCCATGTAATCTCATTTTGGCTCAAATACATTATACCTACAATATGCTTGCTCACACTATTTGGAAATATTAGACCTCATCAGACCAATTTTTGCTGTTAACAGTTTTAAACTTCAGTTCAATTCATTTCATTTGTATTGTGCTTTTCACAATAGCAGTTTTTTCAAAGCAGCTTCACAAAGAATAATGTCTTACAGTGAACAAAGCCAAAGGCGACACTGGCAAGGAGTCTTTGGACCTCGTTTACACTTGGTTTGTGTTTCAGGCGATCTCTTCACAGGTGACACAGAGCCAGATCAATGACTAGTTATTTACCAAAATTGAAGATTTTTGTGGCGTTTTATACATTTGTGGAATAAGCAGTAAATATTATAAAATGGCAGGTTTGAATGTTCAGATTATGAAGAGATTCAGAACTCCAAATTCAAATCTCAGAAATTCTATACTGGACTCTTAAAATGTTCAACTAAGAGTAATTCATGAAGTATTTTAACACTAACAGTAGCTCCTAAACCCACAACAGGACTTCCTGAGGACTTCTAAATCATGGGTGCTGCCGACAATTCACATTAAAAACAATGTATTATAATATTATTATGACACTGGCTGTTTAAAAAGGTATTGCCTGAGTCACAATTTACCCCTTTAAAGTGGAATCATCTGAATCGAGAGGGTGTTTTCATTATTGTATACTTAGTTAGAGATGCAGGTACCTCTCCCAAAAATCGAGACAATTCTGCGTTCCCTGGCCACAGCAAAATAAAGCTATGTAGCTTGGATGCACTGGTGATTTCTGTTATCCGTCAGCAGAATCATCTATATATCAAACTATATATGCATATAATTCTCTTGACCGCACATCGTCCGACAATTCATAGTGCATGTTTCCCACTGGATATGCTCTCACTGCGGAGAAAAAGGGGGCATTCTTCGCCATCTCAGGGCTACCCAGTGTATTTAATCAATGATTAAGAAATCTTCATCTACCAAAAATGTATCTTATCTATATGTAGCAATATGTATATACAGTACATGTCTGTCTTCACTGACAAATAGATGTTCCTTGTCTACCAATCACTGTGGGCTATTTAAAAGAGCACGCTCATAAAACATGACATCATCCATAGCAACAAGGTTAACTCCGCCTAACTCTTTTCTTAATTTCCTCACTAAACTTGCTCTTAGCAGTTTTGTGAATAGGTTTTAAGCAAAAACTCCTGGCTAGAAACTTAAATTTCAGAACGTACTCTTATTTCCCTCGAAATCCGCATGGAGCCAGTGAAAACGGGCTATCGTCCCGTTTCAAACGGATCACCCAAAATGCATCTTAAAATTAATATAACAAAATTAAATCACAAACTCATGATAACATGTCAACAAACAACTTGAATCAATTGAATCTATTCAATATGTTGAATCGTTTTACTAAGAGTAGTGCTTTATAGTGTAACAATAAATCAAGCTCTTTAACTTTAACTGTCTTACCTGCTAACACAGTACTACAATTTTACATAAGATACAACAGCTAAATGTATGTTTATTGCTAGAAAATAATAAAATCCCAGAAACAAATGCCCCAAAGTTTAGTAACAAGGTTGAAAAAAAGGCAAATCTCATATAAAACGAACAGAAAATATAGAAAAATGCTCATATAATATTAAGTTACGCCACTCTGGCAAATATATTTATCTGAAATTCCTTGTGGGCAAACAGACTTAGAGAAAAGATCTGATCTGAGTCAGATATACAGTACTGTGAAGAAGTCTTAGGCACATAAGATGTTTCACAAAAGCATTTAAGCATAAAGCATTAAGATGGTTATTTATATCTTCACCTTTAGTGTGTCATAGGAAATATAAACGTTAGACTCCCAAACATTATTTTTGCAAATAGAAAAGATTACAATTGAAGAACAGGGAGCCCTTTAACAGATGTCATGACCCCCACAGAGCCCCCCACTGAACATCGTGTCAGTCTGAGATTAAATAAAGAGACAGAAACAAGCGAGAATAAATAGACAGAAGAACTGTGGTCAAGAAGTTTGAACATCCGATCTGCCAACAACCAAGAAAAACTGTGTCAGGTGTATCTAGGAGAACTGCTGCTGGTATAAAGGCAAAGGTGGTCACACCTAATATTGATTTAGCTTTTTTATATGTTTACTGGACTATTTTTATGACATTAAGTGATAAATGAAAACAATTTGTAAATATTTTTGAAGACATCTTCACTATGCAACATTTTTCACAAGTACCTAAAACATTTGCACAGTACTGCGATATATATATATATATATATATATATATATATATATATATATATATATATATACTGTAGTTCTAAACTGTTTGATTGTGTGTAATTAGCATAATTGTGTTCACACATTCTAAAAGTCACAATCTATAGATATGAACCGAATCTGCAAGCAATATTACATGAGCAAGAGTGCGATATACCCCTACATCAGCACTGCTGTGATTCGGCCACAGGACGAGTGCCGTAGGTAATCACAGCATTGCTGATTTAGGGCCATATAGCATGATTGCGAGTGTGATATTGCTTATATACAACAGTTCAATGAACAAGTACATTTTACAAAATTAGGAAAAAACTGAGTAAAGTCACAAAAACGCATTTGGAACTACTTTATTACAGGACCGATCAGAATCTGCCATAGCTGGTTCAAAACAAATGCTGTGTCCAAACCTCCATTAGTAATTAAAAAATGAGCAAATCATCAAAGACTTTTCAACATATAGTGGAAAACTGAACCAGAGTGGAAGTTGTTATAGCAGCAAAGGGACAAGAAACTCTTTATTAATGCTGTTGTATTATAAATGAAATGCTCAACAAGCACATATACATTGATGAGCCAAAATATAATGACTGCTCACATGTAAAGTGAATAACTTCGATTATTGACTAACAAGGCCACATTTCAAGGTCTGGGTAGATTAGATGGTAAGCAAACAATCAGTTCTCGTAGTCAAAATTGTTGAATGCAGGAGAAATGGGCAGAAGTAAAGGCCTGAGTGATTTTGACAATGGCCAAATTGTTATGGCCAGAAAACTGAGTCAGAGCATCTCTGAAACGGCAAGGCTTGTGGGGTGCTCCCGGTCAGCAGTGGTGAGTACCTACCAATAGTGGTCCGAGAAGGGACATACAACAAACCGGCTATATGGTGTTGGGCGCCCAAGACTCATCGATGCTTGAGGGCAATGAAGGCTATCCTGTCTGGTCTTAATTGACAGAAGGTCTACTGTGGTACGAGTCACAGACAATTTTAATGATGGTTATGGGAGAAATGTGTCAACAACACACAGTGCATCGCACACTGCTGCATATGGGGTTGCATAGCCCATGATGACCCCTGTCCACCGTCGAAAGCGCCTACAATGGATAAATGAGCATTGGAAATGGACCTTGGAGCAATACAAGAAGTTTGCGTGGACTGATGAGTCCCTTTTGTCTTTTACATTACACAGACATTCGTGCACGTCTGTGCCATTTACCTTGGGAAGTAATGGCACCAGGATGCACTGTGGGAAGACAACAAGCCGGTGGAGGGAGTGTGATGCTCTGGGCAATGTTTTGCTGAGAAACACTAGATCCTGCTATTCATGTGGATGTCAAACCGGCACGTGCCACCTATCTAACATTGATGCAGACCAGGCACACCCCTTCATGGCAATGGTATTCCCATGATTGCAGTGGGTACTTTCAGTAGGATAATTCTCCCTGCCACACTGCACACACTATTCGGGAATGGTTTGATTTACATAATGAAGAGTTCGGGGTGTTGCAATTCACCATTGGATTGCATTGATTGAGCATCTGTGGGATGTGCTGGACCAACAACTCTGATCCATCACAGCTCCACCTCACAACTTACAGGACTGGAAGGATCTGCTGCTAATGTCTTTCTGCAAGATACCACAGGACACCTTCAAAAGAGTTCATGCCTCTGTGGGTTGTCTCTGTTTTTGCAACACATGAAGGACTGTAGAGCGGAGGAGGGTCTGGTGGGGTGAGCGATAAAGATGGCCGGTGATGACAGTTCGAGAGAGAGGAGAGAGAGAAGAATCTCACTCACCAGTTCTCTGATGTGCCTTTGCGTGGTCCCTGATCACTCCTCCACACTCTCAGGCGGACGACAGCCGCTCCTCCCCAGGCTGACCGGAGTCAAACCTCCGACCCCCAGCAGGCAGAACGCCCCTCCGCTTTTCTGGCAGCACCTGGGCACATACCTCCGTCCCTGACAGCGACTCGTCCTCCCCTGGGTGGACGGCAGTGTGGAGGACTCTATGACGGGCATCCCTCCTCCCTCCCGGGTTTTGGCACCAGTGTAAAGGGATTAATGGAAATGAGGAGGTGAGAGCCGGCTTGAGAATATAAATAATAGTTTAATATAAAACTGAACCAAAAAGAGAAACACACACAGGTATCAGACAGCTGTCTGTAAATCTCTCTCTCTGTTGCACTGCCATCTTCGGTCGGCCTTTATCCCTCTCGAGCACTAATTAGCCTGATTAGGGGCCGGGTGTGCGGAATCATGTGTGCGGCACCACCCTCCACCCTGCCACATTCCTCCCTCGTTCTCTCAGGCCGGGGAGCCCCTGGCATGATGTACCCCCCTTCCCTTGGGAGTGGCATGCCTTCTGCCCCATCTTGCCGGCAGGTCATCCCCATCTACCTGGATGAGGGAGGGGACAAGGTGATGGAAACAAAATAAAATGTGGCACCTACATGCTGTAATGGCGATCATGCCAAATTAACAAAACATTTAAAAAAAGAGAGGGAAAAGGCCAACATGGAGCAGCAGTGGGAGAGAGAAGAGAGAGAGGAAAAAAACACGTACTCGCTGGTTCTCCGATACACCGTAGCTTGGTCCTCGGCCACTCCTCCACCCTCTAATGGATGACAGCCGCACCTCCCCGGGAGGATCGGAGGCAATCCTCAGGCCCTGCATTCCGGTGGATGGAAGGGGTCTCCCCCTGCCCCTAGAAGCGGTCCTCCCGCTCCAGGTGGTCGGTTAGGTGCCCCTCCTACCCTCGTGGTTGGCGGCCATACCTCCGCTCTCAGGCGGCCGGGCTCCTCCGTCCCCAGGCGAATGTTCGCGCCTGCTCTGTTGGGGTGGATGGTAGTGGCCAGGACCCAACTACGGTGCATATCTTCTCCTTCCCGAGTTTTCGGCACCATTTTAAGGGGGTTAAAAGGAAAGGAGGAGGCGAGAACCGGCTAAACAATATTAATAATATTAAATTAAATAAAAAGACACACACAAACACATACAGGGCAGCTGCCCATAATTCTCTCTCTCTCAAACTGTCTTCACCAGCCACCTTTATCCCTCAAACACCCCATCAGGCTGATTGGGGACTAGGTGTGCGTCGTTCCAGCCCGGCTCCGCCCTCCTCCACTCTATAAGGACCAACAGCATATTAGGCAGGTGGGAATAATGTTTTGTCTCATTTGTGTAGGTGTGGAGTTTGGCTGCCCATAAACTTCTGGCCACAAATCTTTTGGCCAATAGTTTATCTTACCGTAGCGATTCAACTAAACTTATTCAACTTTTAGAGAAACTCTATGAAGCCTACAGAAAAGTTAGACATCAAAGATGGTTGTTCTGTAAGTGTATTTTATGATAACATTATATTATTCTCTGCATTTCTTTTTGTTATGTAAATTAAGTGCATATGCATGGTGAAAGTTTCTTATAAAAAATATTCAAACTTTTATTTATAGTTTTGTTAATAGACATTGAGAGGATGACGTATTCAACTTAGGGATAAACACCATTAAATTGTGTAACTAGCAATCAGCCTGCTCAAATAAACAGTGTGTTTATTTCCTTTGGGAGTCATTCTGATGGGTCTTGTGTTTATTTTTACGTTTGCCAAGGAAGACAAATCACTGAATGCAAAATGCGTTAAAGATAATATTTTGCTACTTTGGTCAAATTCAATGTTTTCCAAATAAGGGGGAGAGACTACTCAAGTGACCAGAAATTCAAAAGGACTTACACACAGTGGCCCCAAAAAGTATTTGGACGCTGTTATGAAGATTTTCAAGTGAGTATAAGGTTGCGAGTTTTATAGAAAAAATAAAAAAGACGAGCAAAAAGTGAAACACTAAAGAATCAAAGTCGGCCACTCACCACAAGATCCAACTGCATAAACCAATGCTAGAAAGTATGGAGAAGATATGGAGAACACAAGAGCTGAAAATACTAGTGTTGGAAATCTTTAGGCAACTCACAATCTCTTATTCAGCTCTGGCATAGACTGACTGATGATGCCATAAGACTGTGGAATCAGAGAAGGTCTGCCCCAGCAGATTCTGTAGCAAAGATGAAACTCTCCTTTTGGAAGCTTATATTTTGGATTTTCATACTCTTTTGCCCCGTATTCTTGCTTTAGGAAAACAGAACAGAAGTGAGTAAACAGCACTATTCATCTTTTGCTGAGGTCCTCATTAGCAGCTTTTCCACTATCGGCCAGTGCAAGCCAGGGCTATCAACTGGCCAGCCGGGGCTAATTGCCTCTGACCTCGAAGCACAAGTCCAAAATCAATCTGCGTTCCCATCAGTGGTGCCAACATCACACATCCTGCCCATTTCACAAGAAAGAGGGAAGCTCAAGCTGCGGTATCATGTTTTCTAGAATGTCAAGTTTATATTAAAGCAAAAATACAGCAAGATAAGTTAGCATTGGCAACTCACCGACTGTAACTGCCATGGTGTCCCGAATGGTCTCTACATTAACAGCTGGAACATGCCCCAGCACATCATTTATGAGTTCTCCAAACCATTCTAATCATTCCCTTCCATTTCACAAAATCCAAAATGTTCCCACATTGTCGCTTTCAAACTTGATGGTACAGGTTGTAGTCTGTCCTTTGTCCAAGCGAAGCAATTGATTCTGTTTTTGGCTGCACCACTGCACAGCTGCGGTTTGAATTAAACTCAGAATCAATTCCGAATGTTTGAGAATTTATTCGGAATCATCAGAAATTGAATCAAGATGCATTAATGTTTTTCTCCCGCCCCTAGAAAATACAGGAGAACTAATTACCTAAGTTCAGTAATGAAACTTTACTTGCCGCATAGTTTCTTTGAACTTGTTATCTTTTAGCCAATCGGCTTGCTCACATGTGATGTGTTTATCCAATCGTCTTGCATGCCCTTACAAACAAGCAAGAGTTCTGACAAACTTTTTTGTCACTCATTATTTTTACATGCAAATGAGCTTGTGATTCACCTCAAATGTTTGCCTTAAGTTTGCAGCTCTTCACCGGTACACTTACAAAAACCGAGAGTTTATGGCAAATTTGCCCCAAACTTGCCGCAAATTTGCCACTGATCAATTTCACATGCAAATGATCTTTGCGGCTAATTGTCCATTATTGCCAAAGGTTTACTGGATAGGTTCACCAATACTGGCTAAGAGCTGCAAATTTCTGGCAAACATTTGCTGCCAATCTAAAGCTCATTTGCTTGTGAAAATAACGAGCGGCAAATTTGCAGCAAGTTTGCGGCTAGTTTCGATTTTTTTGTAAGGGTAGTGGTGAACCTGCAGCGAACCTTAGGTAACAATGGACAATTTGACAACTTGAGTTGTCATTCATTGTCTAACATTTAAATTGCTTAGTTTTGCAGATAAGCTGGTTTACTCTCCACTTCAGCTCCAGATCTGATACATGGGGATTGTATGTTTGTCTAATTGTGCAGAAGCAGCAGCATATCCACATGCTAACACAGTGGCTAGTTATGTTACATATAACACCTAAGCTTTATGGCCCTTATTGAGTATACAGTAGAATTGGGGCATGTTTTATTTTCAGAGTATCACGGGACCAATGACAAATAAAGCCTTTTTTCTGTCCAGTCATGTGCACTCTTCACTTTGCATGTCAAAACGTTTGAATCCAGAGTTTATGGATGTTAATGTTCATTTTTAAACTTCAAATTGCATTATGATATGTCCCATCTTACAAGTTGAATTAAAAATACAACTTTTATCTTTATATTATTTAAAACTTATTACAATTAATCATATTGGCATTTATTGTCATTCTTTAATACATTAATAATATTATCAGAAAATCAACATATTTTTTGTTAAGTTTTTATTTGTACACATCAAATTGAAACTACATCAAATATGTGTGTGTGCGCTTCTTCTTTCAATGGAGCTTTATCCTCAGCTTAATTACTGCTTTTAATTTTACTAACAGCCAGATAGCACTGTTTTTGAAGCTTCGGAGGCTTTGAATCTTCTTCCTGTAGAATTAGGTAAAAGCTTCAGAGATTCACATGGCTTCATTTCCCCATCACTACAGTGGGCCTATTTTACTATTCTACTGTGCTATGTGATACGTGCAAAGTCAGTTGGTATGGCCATAAAGCTTTGATATTTTCATGCAAGCATGTGCTAAGTTGCCGCAAGATGGGCTGGGTCAAATGCAATTTAATTTGCAGATTTTTCTCCTGTTATTGCACCATATGTGTCCTATTGTATATTCCATTCCCTGTCAAGCAACGTCAATATAAATAAAGACAACTATTAATAAGAATTTGGATGTGTAAATGGGCTGTATGCTATGCATTACAGGAATATAAATATAGACCATATGTGTGTTACATTCTGTTGCACAGGAATAGCATCCATGCTGTAAACTCTCTGCCATTTTGTCTGCCATTATTTCAGTGCTATGATGTTTAGCGGTAAAATACAAATGGGGATGTTTGTGTTTCCTCCTGCCTTGAGGAATCCTCTGCTCTGCGACTGTATTCTCAGCTGCATGGCCGCGATGTACTTTAGCCCTTTTCCACCGGCATGGTTCGAGTGTGGGTTCCTGGGCCGGTGCAAATTCTCTAACTGTTCTGCGCATTTCCACCGAGGGAAAAGGCAGTTCTATCAGGAAGACTTGCAGACTTGAGTGAGATTTAAGATTACATTTATTTGATGAATATAAAACAGAAAAGTAAAGTCTCTCTTTGGTGTAGGCGATCCTAGCGGTCCGAGGAAGTTGTACTCGGAACCGTCATATCCTGCCGGAGATAGGGAGGCAGGGGTGAGGAGCCTACCCTCAAAAGAGAGAGAATGTAGAATACTACCCTCAAAAAGAGATGATCCAGTTGGGTACGAGCCAGGTCTTGTGTTCATTCTGGAGAAGAGTGGAGAGAAAAGAGATGTGAACCTCTAGATTTGGCATGAAATGCACAATATCTCTGGCATGGTTGTGCAATACCTTTGCAATAGGAAAAGCCGTGCAATAAGGAAAGCCGTGAGTTTTTTTTTTCTCTCCTTGAGCATTTTTGTCCTCTCCTTGTGCATTTGTATTTTTTCTCTTCTCCATTCTCCTTGAGTTTGATTTTTCCTTGTGCGTTTTTTTCCCTCCTCTCCGTTCTCCTTGAGTTTGATTTAAAAAAAAAAATTCCTTGTGCATTTTTTTGCAGGAAGTTGCAGTTTTATACTGCCATGTCAGACGTCTCATAAGGGATGTGTTGGCTCGAGGAGGACCAGCATTTATTGATTATAGTGACGACTGCAGAATTGTCGCATAACTACAAGGTGTTTGCATGTCCAAAGGGAACCCCATATAATGCTGGCCATGAAGATGGGATACATTTCGAGGAGAGCGGATAGAGCGCAGGAAGATATAGTGAAAAAATAATGTGTCTGGCCATTTCCCTGTGAACCATGATCCTAGAAGTAACCCCTGAATCCTGTGGAGGGAGCCGTGTCCATGAAAGGAGACATGCCATCTGGAGATTTGCGGCAGCTATCATCGATTGAATATGTGGGAGAGGTTGTCTTCAGAATGAGCTAGTGTGAGGAGGCGGGAAACGAAGGAGTGGCCTTGAGGAATGATGTGCATGGCAAAATTGAGGTGGCCTAATAGAGAAGCGAGATTGCGTTATGAGACCCGAACTGGCCAGAGAACAACGTGTGAGTAGACCTGATCCTGTCGACTTCTTTAGGCAGGGAAGCTTGGGTGTTTAGAGAATAGAGCGTGATGCCTAGAGATTCAAGAGATGTGGCTTTTTTTATTAATATTATTATTATTATTTGTATTTATTTATTTATTTTATACTCAAGCATGGATCAGCACCAACTATTTGGGTTCCAGCTTTACATCCTGAAGATGTATTGCACTTAATATTTGTGAATATTTGCAAAATCGCCTTTCTGAATGTGCTTGATAGATGATTCCACGGCTAATGCAGCTAAAGTTACCATTGTCTCTGATTGTATTCACAGAGACCAGATATACATATATATTCTCACAGATATGGCTGAACTCCGGTATTTATGCTGTCATATTGGTTCTGATTTGTTGTTGCTGTAGTGTTTCGGACAACGCGAGCTGTAATGGCACTGCCCTCTGCCACCCAGATAGCAAAAAATGTCCGCACGGCTTCTTTTTGCCGCAGTCCCCAAGCTGTCGGCTATAGGTGCGTCCCACTGGCGGGGATGAAGCGTTTGCCGCCAAATTCGTCACTCCCATTTCTTGCGAGATGCCGCCGGCGGTCAGACGGCGGGCCGCCCACTTCATTTTCTCTGGCGGTTGCCTCGCGGCAATCGACCGTGGCCGGCCGGCGGCAAGCCACTTTGAAATAGCCTACAAGGACAGCTTAGACTCTCAAAATCGACCAGCCATGTTGGCTATTATTATTTTTTGCTTCAAAGCCATTAGGGTTTATAACAGATTCTTGACTCTTGATTCCATGATAAGGTAAGGTTTAGGAAATGACATTTAAATTACTTTGAAACTCTGAAGCGATTATACAGTAATATATGTAAAATATATTGAATTATTTATGCACAGGTGAAAATTGTTTACATTTATTTGATTGATGCAGATTGAGACATGCAATAAACCAAAAATAATTCCTTTTTGTAAAACTTACTTGGCAATAAATATCTTTCTGATTCTGATTAGGTTTTAAAATAGATATTTAATTCATGGTATGAACAATTTAGCAGAATAAATTGATGAAGTTAGACTTTTCACCAATGCCTGACTATCAGTGAACAGTGAAAGACATCTGCAACATGGCCAAAATATCGGGTATACTTTAATTATTTTTTATTAATTTGCAACCATGGTGATATCTATCATAAACATGAAAATCCCTGTTTTCACATGAAGGATAAACTCAATGAAAAAGCGAAATTATCCTCTGGTTTCACAGTTGCGCAGAAATTTCGTTTATGTCTACATTTTTTCCAACCTCGATTCTTTTTTGTTATTTTACCTTTTACAGGTTTTGCAATTATAACCTGTACAAATGTTTAAGAAAGTGTTAAAGTCCCTGTAAAGGCAATAAAAAAAATCTAAACGCATTATAAATGTTAAAAATGTATTGCTAAAACACATTACAAAGACTGAACAGTGAAGTTCCGCTGTCGCCAAATCTGTTTCTGGTTTACTTGCGCGTCGCCCAAAATGTCTTTTTACTCGACGTCTCCAGAATCTTCCGAAAATACGCGTCAGCGATGTTCAGCGCATTGTTGATGCCTGGTCCCCTGCTCCGACAAGCAAGAGGGACAAGGGCTTTAAACTCTACATATCGAGTTATCTGCACAACTACAAGGGTAAGTATTTTAATCTAATGTGGTGTGCCGGCAGATAGCGGCTAAGCTAGTTCGCCACGTGTTCATTTTTAATGTAAGGTTAGTATAGAAGCTTGTTTTTTCTTAGTTTTAAAGCAGACTGTTTGTTAATTTTTGTGATAATTGTGATATCAATTATATTAACTTGGTCTCCTCTCAGTTTCTAATAAAGATCAGGACACCGGTGAAGTCACTGTCAGGGCATTGTGTTACAGGTTCATGAGAAAATCAGAATCAGAATCAGCTTTATTGCCAAGTATGCTTACACATACAAGGAATTTGTCTGGGTGACAGGAGCTTCCAGTCAACAACAATACAAACAATACCAAAAAACAGCAGCAAGACATAGGTAATTAAAAACAAAAAAGAACACAAAATAAATAATTATACATATACGTACATACACTCACCTTCATACATACCCACATACACACACGTAGTGCAAATCTAATACAATCTGTATATAAAGAACAAAAAACAGTATATTATGTACAGAGCAATGTAAGTAAAAGCAGATAAACCTCACAGTTGAGTGTATGGTGAAGCTAGAATTAATAAGACCGCAGTTATAGGCTTGTTACTTTAATAGCCCGATGTTCCTGGGGACTCGGCTAAGGTTATTCATGATTAATGTAACTCAAATGAAAACAGTTATTGTAGGCAGGTAAGTTTCCCTAACTGGTCCCCTCTGTGTAAAATTAGTTCTTATTCAAGTTTTCAACTCAGTCATTCGTTTAAGATGCAATCTTGTGTTATAAGTATTAGGCTATCATGATTATACAGTGAGCAAGCTATATAAATAAGTATTTAATATAATAAAAGTGTAGAGCAACAACCGAGGGTGTAAGGTAAAGGCTGAATATTGTAGATTTATTACAATATGTTGCATGTTTGAATTAAAATACCTGTGGATATGCAACTTCCCACTCATGAAAGTGTTATTCAAAGGAGCACACACTCTACAAAGGCCTGACTGGAGATTTGCCTGATCTATCGTCCTTCAGGTGAGTAGGGATATAACAATAGCAAATTTCACTGTACAGTATGATATATCAACCAAAATCTATATACCAATATTTCATTATTTTCTTTTTCCTCCCCTTTTACAAACAAATATTCTGCTTCAAAGAAAAAAAATGAAATTGACGTTATCATAAGGGTTCTTCATTATGAACTTGTATGCCATGCATAACATACTGTGGATAGAAATTACAGGGAAAGTTACTGGTATGATAATTGTGGTTATATTATATTACTATTATATTTAGTGTATTGCTAATCAATATATTGTTACTTCCCAGATGACAGCGGCTCACTTCAAGAGCAGGTGAAGCAAGTTGGGACAATGTTGAAGACATTTGCTCAGCACTGGGCAATCGGGTACAACTTGCAAACAACACCTGTGGTTGTTGGTTTAATTCCCACTGGGGCCACCTGTACATGTAGTAGACCTAGATATAAATGTCATAGTTTAGTAGTTGAAGGACCAGGACTGACTACTTTATTCTTTTATTCTGGGAACCCCTGTAGGTGCAGATCAAACCCTAATGCTGCGACGTCTTGGAGAGTTTGGCGATGTTGTGCGTAGCATGGACAACAAAATGCTATGCTGCAACGTTTCAGTGCCAATGTGTCTGTTGGAGAGTTATCCCTGCCAGGGGATCTGTTACTCCCCCCTAGACACCCAGGAAGATTTGGCGTTGCTTGACAACAGTTTGAGGCAGGATAAAGAGCTCCAGCAACGATTTGTAAGTGTGCCGATTTCGTTTATAACGGTATAGGGTAATCTAAAAAAGTAAAATTAAGATCGTACACTGCAAAGTCTGAATCCACAGCCTGTCACATTTAAAATTTATGAGAAGCTTCAGAGAAATGTAATTTGTAACATGTTTTTTTTTGTATTTTCAGCTTCGGTTTTTGGCAATCAAATGTGGGAGGGACCTAAAGACAACCGTGTGGCGAATGCTTCAGAGTATCTTCTCTAATCACCTTTCCATCAATACAACCTGGACTGGTGTGGGGGATAAAGCATATTTTAGAGACATGTTCCTGAAGACCATTGTTCAAAGTAAGTTGGATATTTGTTTTATATTTAAGTAGATGTGTATGACCTTATGCCATTCAAATGGAATGACAGATCTTTATTTTCTACAGGAGCCATCCGGAAGAACCCGGCAACCCAGGATGCCACTGATGAGGCGATCCAGGTTAACGTTACGCGTTACCTGAAAGGAGCATCTGAACGTGAAGGTGGAAAAAGGTACCGCACAGCTGAGAGGGACCCACAGCCGACCCCTTAAACCTAGGCTGACTACTGACACCCCAGCATCACTGACAACTGGAACCCTTTCTTTATCCTGCAGTCAGTAACATCAAGACCCCTAAAAAAGCCTGCTAAAAGTGTCAGACTACACTCACCCAATCCACACTGTTCACTGTGGAAATTGCTCTTTTTTTTTTTTTTTTTCTCGTGACCCTGCTTTGAGGGCAGCTCCTTGGATGAATATGGGATGGTTTGTCCTTTTATACAGGCGCACAAGGAATCACTGAAGATATGCCAATTTGCACTGCCTCATTCTGGAGGGCGGGAAAACCGGTGATTCTTAGCCCACTACGCCACGCAGTCCCCAACCTCTCCAGACATTCTGATTGGCTGTGTTCTCTACAGCCAGATTTTCTGCTGTTAATTATATTTATTCCCACTTGTTGTCATGTGTAAGTTGAATGTCAAAATGTATATTATACCTGTTATCCTGCACATTCCTTGATACCAAAGATCTCAATTATTTCATATACAATTTGCTGCTTATTTCATTGTTACAGTGCTTAACTATTCTATTTTTAAATATAGCTTGTAAATCCTAGATTATACATCTAATACTTGATATTTGCACATTATCTGGTATCAAATATTCTACTTACCGTGACTTTAGTATTGGCTTATTTCATTCCGTCAGTGCTTAACAATTCTATTATAGTTTGTAAATCCTATTTCATACCTCTGATACTTGATATTGCACATTAACTAGTACCAAAAATTCTACTTTCATTCCGTCACAGTGCTTAACTGTTATTCTATTGTTACATATAGCTTGTAAATCCTTGTGCCACAGGTCAGCATTGCAGTTATAATGGTATATTCTACTCCAGAGCTTTACTCTAAATTATTACCACTTATCCTATTGTTAGAAATGCCTTGTAAATATGATGTTATACCTCAATTTATTTGGTATCCTGCACTTTCTTTGGTACCAAATATCCTCATTGCTTATGTTTACTGGTAATTCTTTTCATCCCAGAGCTGACCTCTTTATATTATTAACAATTACTGTGTTACAATAGTGTTTTTTAAAAAAAAAAAATGTGTATATATAATGTTTGTATTTTTCTGTTATTTATATTTCAGTGATCTGACATCTTGTTTCAATGACAGTTACTGTACTTTGAAATGTGGAATTAAAACGCCAAATGGAAATTTGTCTGGTTTGATCAATCATTATTCTTGATAAACTGCATGCTATAAATACACATATATATATATTACACAATAAGCGGCGGCAGATCGCTCGAAAAAAGAGTTTGCCTCCGACGGTCCGCCTTCGATATAACGATAGGAAGGCGGCTGCCGCTTTTAAAACCGCCGACTTATTGCTATCTGGGCAGAAGGGGGCCGGGAGCAGCAGATAATTAGCATTAAAAGAGACACAAGAAATCAGTGGGTTTTTGATTCTGCCAGAAAGGAGGCATTTACGACGTGGTATAATAAATGATCCGTGGGGTATTTTGAGCTGAAACTTCGCAGATGCATTCAGGAGTCTCACCTGAGACTTATATTATATCTTGTAGAAGGGGCATAATAGGTCTCCTTTAATGGTAACGAGATGATATGAGCTTGACTCGGTACAGGTTTTATCCAATGATTGCCAGATCTACTTACCTGCTACTAAAATGTAACGTCCTTGACTATGCACGTTAAAAGTGAACAGCATCATATCGAAATGCTTTGATACTTAAAAGTAATGTAGTTGGGCTGACATGACTGTTAGACTCATGCGCTTTGAAATTTTTAACATTGATAAAGCCCCATGTGCTTGAAGATCCCCATAGATTGAAATGTGGTCTGAACAAAGTTGAGTGAATGATTTATGAAGACATGCCATACAAATTTCTGCACTTTAATGATGCCTGAATGAGTAATAAAATGTGAATATGCCCTGAAATAAGAATTACTCCCTGTATGACCTTATCATATGGCGATATACATTACGCTGGTAATTAAATGATCTGATGAATGAGGGGATGCGGTGCAGGGCCTGCCGCTAGGTGTCAGAGGCGTGCCACACCAGTCCTTGCTCGTGCAGGGAACACCGCTCAAAATGTCGTACTGAGCGAAATAAATGTATTTCACCAAGGAACCTTTCACAAGACTTCAGTGAAGGCTAAATTAAACTGATGCATGCTCCCTCTGAGTGCCCACAGCGTGAACTCTGTCTTTCCTAGTGAGTAGGGCATAGGGATAATAAACAGTATTGGAAAGCATCTACTATGTGATTAGAGTGAAGGCGACCAACAAAACAGGGATATCTTACTGAGTGGTGATGAGACCCCGTACAATAAGCACTGACTGAACATTATGATATTCCTGATTAATGACCTTAATTCCCCAATGGGGAACACTCGGACATGCAACACGGTGAATGACATGCGAGTGAACTTTGACCGAGTTACCCTTATGTGATCACACTGTGAATGTGTGTTTGCCTGCACTATGAGAGCAAATGCACTGTTGACATGAAATACTGGCTTTTGATATTGATGCGGATGCGTTATGATGAACAGACTGCGTGGCAGCTTATGATAAACAGACAGCATGGCGACAGAAGGCCTATGACCCATGAGTAAATCATAATGCATAGGAACTTAGCTTATTTCTGATGGAAAACAGCTGCTGCCTGAGCCGATGATTTTGATGGACTTGGCGAGGAGCGCACTCCTTCCGTGCCGGGTTGTGCATACCAATTGGGGATGCAGTGGCTCGATTGAGGGAGATCTCCTAGGTGAATGAGACATGGATGAAGATCCGGTTTTCCTGGTTGTTTAATCCCCATGGGTTTGATGTGGGCAGAAGTTGAGATGAAGTAATGATGTCATTGGAAAGAGAAGGCGGACTTCCTGTGCCTGGTTCTCCTGTGGCCTGGAGGGGTCGGAACATGTTTATTATGATTCCAGGAGGGCGCAATCCCACTGAGAAACCAGAAATGTGCAGATATGCGTTGCATGAGGACTGCTGCTACTGGATGAGAGGTACGGAGCAGTGAATAAGTCTGTGTCCATTCTGGATGTTAACTAGTAAGATAGCGAATTGGACTCAACATCAGACAGTGCTATAGAATTATGTTGCTGTGTTAACACACTGATAACGCAATGTGATAGATTGTGAGCAGACTTATAAAGCAACGGCTTACATGTGATTGCCTGGGAATTATCCAGCTAATGGTGCGATGATGTACAGCTGCTAGTCTTCCTGCTAGAACTATGCTGGGCATACATTTCTGGGACCAAAAACCTGGTTCTGCACTGGACCCAAAAGCTTGCTTGTCTCTAAAAAGGAACTGATAATGTCAGGGAACAGAGGACCATCTGTAGCAAGGAGTATTTCTTCGCTCTATAAAAGCTGAGTAGGATCTCATTGGCCAAAGTTTCATTCATTTCCACACTCAGGGGCCCCTGGAAAATCCTCAAAAGCCATAAACTAAGGAACTGACAAAATGGTCTGGCATGAATGAGATAAGGATGACCATCTGCGTAACTTAATCATCTTAAGGGCAGATCTGTTCGAACACACACTTGGAAAACCCCTACCGCTTCAAGGGCAGGGGTTACTGGCAATAAAAGACATAAAGCAGCTAAAGCAGGCATCTTTGTAAGGGCCCCCGTGTTTGCACAATACTAATACTAAGATATCTCATCTTAATCCAGGAACATTTCACACAAAGTCACAGTACTTTGCTGAGTTAACCCTATACAATTTACTGAATGCATTTGGATCCAAAAGGTACACAATACCTAGCCTTGCTAGATAATTCAGGAAATGACTTGTGATCACTTTTATAACTGACAAATTAATAATTAAAGCCTGAAGTAGCTTTTAAATATGTGTAGTGATTTGTAATGTTTATGTTAGTTCATTTTTTATATATACAGTTGTATCCAAAATATAAAAGTTCATGATTAAACATGCACTATTTTGAGTGGGGAAATTTGTAAGAATCCTCCACACAAATATCAACCTTGAAAATGACAGACCAGTTGACCATGTGTCTCCTTTGGGGTGTTGTCAATCTCAACGCAAAACTCTCATACCAAGGAGGAACGTCTCTCTCTGTCTTCTCTGTTCTTCGGCTCTCTTGCTTCTTCCACATCTTCTGCAGCTCCTAATTCGCAATGGGAGTTGCAAGCCTTCCTTGCGGAGGGCTTTGGTTCAAAGCCTTCATCATCCATCGATGCAACAGACATCTACGATCTAACAGAGGTCCAAGACATTGATGAAACAAACTTTCTACAAAGAGCCAAAGAACCAAGGAACGTAAGGAAACGCAACTACATGCACCTACATCTCCAGACTTAAGTGCTGGTGTATTATATAAATACCTTGGGTAATCCGATTGCAAATTGATTTTGACTCAAAGAAATACAAATGGTTCTTAAGACATTGTCTACAGACTCCATAATGTTAATTTACTCTGTATTGATCATTTCTTTGACATTCTGTCATTTTACTCATTAACCTGTTTCATGTTTGTATGTGTTAGATTTGTTTTTATGTTTAGATTAGCAATAAAGTGTTTGTAATCAAAGATCATTTGACTGTGGTATATTTTAATAAATAATCTTGTTACTTGATTTAATCATAATTCCCTTATTAAAACTAATTCCTTACACTAGAAATGGAGTGGATACAACGAGACGTTGTATTGCGATTTTAATGGTGGAGAATTTTATTCAGACAAATATTCTAATTATTATTATTTATCTTTCTTATAAAGCTTGTCCATTGCAACTAATTCCATTATAAATTTCCCTAAATAATAATGACATAGAATGCGGACAGATTCATTTAATTCCTAGCACACATACAGTTCCTACAGCTGTATACAAACACACTGTGACACACCATGTTTGTTAATGTTTGAGGTAGCCACGTGAAACTACCACGTAGACAGTAACCTGTTAAGTCACCGTTCTGCTCTCCGGTCAGTGGAAAAGCAACGCCAGTTTACGATGGGCTCTAGATTGCCCCGGCCTTGAACCAGTGGAGCACAGGCTCGGTACGAAAACCATTGTAATTTTGGTGGAAAATGGCTATGTGTGAGAAATAGATACATTTTCCAGTCCTTTTTTATTGTAAATCTCCACTTTCAAACAGCTCTTCTAAGCGATCTTCTCTCCTGAGAGTTATTCTTTTGTTTTTGCCGATTTACATTCTTCATGCATATCACCACCTACTGGGCAGGGAGGTGGATTATAGTAAAAAAGGACTTAAATAATGATCTGTTTCTCACCCACACATCATATTGCTTCAGACATGTATTAAACCAATAGATTATGGATTAATTTTATGCTGCCTCTATGTGCTTTTTTGAGCTTCAAAGACCCTGGTGACTTGCATTGTATGGACCTACAGAGCTGAAATATTCTTCTAAAAATATTTGTGTACAGCAGAAGAAAGAAAGCCATACACATCTTGGATGACATGGGGGTGAGTAAATGTGAGAATTCACTGAAATATTCCTTTAAACTTCTGGGGTCGACGGACGCGCCAGCGGGTCCTGCTGAATATTTTTGTCATTACAGCAGAAACAACTTAAAATACTCCATAATGTTTGGGTGTGTAAGACATCATTAGAGACTATAAAGGGTCTACTTTTATTTGTGTACACTCCCAATAACAACAAAAGCTTGTGCTTTTGTAAAATAAAGAAAATAAAAAGGGTGAGCTTTCAGCAGTCTGTTCACGAGCATATTTCAGAAACACATCACAAAAATGAACTTAAACTCCACAAATACTTATCACACAAACATGAAACATATGTCTAAAGAAAGCTTAAAATGACTACTTTTAAATAAAACAGTTCAAATTTAAAACAAATATTCTCCTGCAATGTAATCTGTATGAAACAAAGCGATGTACGGTTTTCCTGGCTCAGCTTCATTATAGGTAATGTGATCACACCCACCAGCAGAGCG
The DNA here is from genome assembly GCF_025860055.1 of Xyrauchen texanus. NCBI lineage: Eukaryota > Metazoa > Chordata > Actinopteri > Cypriniformes > Catostomidae > Xyrauchen > Xyrauchen texanus. The sequence continues at coordinate 33,117,829 of NC_068311.1, forward strand.
CGTCATTCAATGGTGCACGCCCCTGACTGCGAGATTTGATGTAAACACAACACAACTCAACTTTTCTGCATGTTTGTAAACTCCTGGATGTAAGGATGAGTTAACATTTTCCTCAGAAGAAGAGCGGGACAGCTGAGGATACAATTTCAGACGAGTAACTCCTTGAGTTTTCATTAGCTGACATGCTATTTTATATAAACGTACATATTTTACTAGTGGGACTGTTTCCAGACTGGATTCAAAGTATTGACATTTGAAATATGTCCTAATAGGCAAGTTTTAGTTACATTTAAATGCTGTTTCGGCTAAAGCAGGTATTTAAATTGTATGCTGTATGATATAAATATGATAAGTAATATGATATAAAATAATATGAATGTTCAGATTATATTTTATCTAGTGTTTAAAATGCCTCATTATCATCAACAAAGCTTGTGCTTGCAAATATGTGTTCAGGTTAAATGAGTAAAATACACTTTAAATATGCCAATATTAGAAAATCACCATCTTATAATGCTTTCTGAAGGATCATGTGACACTGAAGACTGCAGTAATCATGCTGAAAATTCAGCTTTTGATCACAAATTGCATTTTACAATATATTCAAAAACTGTTCTTTTAAATTGTAAAATGAGTTCACACAATGTTTTTGCTGTATTTTGGATCAAATAAATGCAGTCTTGGTGAGCAGAAGAGACTTCTTTTAATGGTAGTGTAGGTCTAAAATTAAGTAAAGTCTTTATGTAAAGAAAACGTATAGTCAGATTACTTCTTTTAACTTAAAACTTGATTTGGATCATTAAGTCTCCTCACATTCATTCTCTTTGTCACATTCCTCATTGATGGGCCCAGGGGAGGGGTCTTTTTTATCCTCAGGTGTGAATCACATAAATATTCGTGATAGTTCACGCCTCCTCACATATTACCTATCAACACTAAAATTGTCTTACAAAAGTTAAATTACTATATTGTTTTGTATGAATGAGTGGATCATGATGGTTTTCACATCATTTTGTAGCAAAAACTCTAGGCTACAAGATCCAGTTCTCAAAAGGCTTGTGGACAAATGTTTAGTATGTGTTATATGACCTTTTTTCAGTGACTTACATTTTAGTTTTTTTCAAAACCACGCATAAACGTTATTTTCTCAAAAATACAAACCTGTACATACATGTTGCTCACATATTATTGTAGCCCAGTTTGTGCTGAATACAGTGTTATCAGACTTTAGCCATTAATATGTTTTTAAGCAACTGAAAAAGCACAAATGTCAAGGCATGTCAAAACTTCTCCAGGGCCCAAAACACCCTCAGACCCCAGAGGGTTAACAAGAAAAATTGACAAAACAAACCAGGAGGAAGAAGAATAGGACTATAAAATAAAATAAAGTGCAAGCTCCTGACAGTTCCCCCAGTTGATAGAGATCATGACGTAATCGATGGTGCTCATGTGGTCCCGGCTCACATTGTGTAAGAGGAATTATGAGTGGAGCAGAGCAGCTCATGGCCTCCCGATAACTTTTAAAACTGTCAAGAAAATGTGACTGCTGTCGGCTTGAATTCATGAGGTGTGTGCAGTTTAACGAGCTGATTTGGCATTCTACACTACATTCAAAGGTTTGGGGTCACTTGCCTGAAATGTTTCTCACGATCTTAAAACCATATGATCTGAAGACGTATGCATAAATGTTTGAAATTAGTTCCCCGTCTGTCGCTGTTGTGTCGAAGAAGTGACACTAGGGGTCTCTCTTGAGAGCCTCGCGCATCTCTGAACTTGAGAAAAGGCCAATGAGAAATTGGCATACAGAATACAAGAGCGTATGCTGTTGTGTTCATCACCCCCGCCTGCCACCAGTCTTTCAACCCCTGGACAGACCACTGTTTTTGAGTCCCCCTACAGAAGGTGTCACGATGCATTCTGGTCACAGATGCCTCCAAACAGGCTTGGGGTGACGTGTGCAATGGGCACGCAGCTGCTGGCTCCTGGAAAGGGCCCCCCGCTGCGCTGGCACATCAACTGCCTAGAGTTGCTGGCTGTATTCCTTGCCCTGCGGAGGTTTCTCTTGCTAATTTGGAGCAAGCACGTCTTGATCTGCTCAGACAGCACCATGACTGGTAGCGTACATAAATCGCAATGTCATAGGTCACAAATTGACCACCATCTCCTCTTTTGGAGCCAGCAGTGACTCAGGTAGCTGCGCGCCACTCACATCCCGGGCAGCCTCAACAAGGCAGTGGAGATGCTGTTGCGACAAGGTACACTCAGCGGAGAGTGAGTTTTTCCCCCAGTGAGCCTTCTTGCATGGGTGCTGTGCTAGGTCAGGGAGGACGAGGAACAAGTCACTCTGGTGGCCCCCTACTGGCCTACTCAGATCTCGTGCTCCTCGCGACAGCCCCTCCCTGGCGAATTCCCCTGAGGAAGGGCCTTCTTTCTCAGGGACAGGGCACCCTCTGGCATCCGCGCCCAGACCTCTGGAACCTCCATGTCTGGCCCCTGGATAGGATGCGGAAGATCTAAGTGGCCTACCACCTGCCATCGTAGACACGATCAACCAAGCCAAAGCTCCCTCTACCAGGCAACTGTACGCCCTAAAGTGACGCTTGTTCACAAATTGGTGTTCTTCCTGCTCCGAAGACCCACAGAGGTGCGCAGTCAGGTCAGTGCTCTCATTTCTGCAGGGGAGGTTGGAGGGGAGGCTCTCCACCTTGAAGGTGTATGTAGCCGCTATCGTGGCCCAGCATGACACAGTGGATGGCAAGTCCTTGGGTAAGCACGACTTAATTATAAGGTTCCTTAGAGGTGCCCGGAGGTTGAACCCTCCCCGCCCAAGCCTGTTCCCCTCCTGGGATCTCTCAGTGGTCCTTTCGGCCTTCAGAAACCCCCATTGAGCTGCTAGAATCAGTTGAGCTCAAGGCCTCTCCTTGAAAACGGCCCTCCTGATCACACTTGCTTCAATCAAGAGGGTTGGGGACCTGCAAGCGTTCTCTGTCAGCTACACCTGCCTGGAGTTCAGTCCGGCAGACACTCATACCATCCTAAAACCGCGACCAGGCTACGTGCCCAAGGTTCCTATGACCCCCTTCAGGGACCAAGTATTGAACCTGCAAGCACTGCCCCGGGAGGAGGCAGACTCCGCCTTTTAGTCGTCTCACTTGGGCAGTCCCCGCTGCCACCTGGTCGCTGTGTTGCAGCAACTCCTTCCTTGCAGCAGGTAGGATCTACCACTGTGCCATTCCCACATGTGGCCTGAAAACCCATGTGATGTATCTCGCCACTCTTTCCTTCCCCCCAGCCTGGGCAGGTGGTGGTCTCCACGGGGTCTTTTCCTCCTGAAAGAATAAGAGTGGAAAAGAACGCCTTCCCCGAAGCATGTGATAGCGTTAAGATGGCCCCATGTGCGGCCTGCTCCCATGCTTGGCACGTCGCCTTGTTCCCCCCTTTGGGGTTCCGGGAACCTAAAAGGTTTATGACGATTTTATGGGGTGTTGGGGAAGGGTATGTGCAGTCTGACGCAGCCTGTTGCTTTGGCGCGCAACTGCCTGCCCGCACCTGCATCATTAGCGCATGTACGCGGTTCAGCGCATGGCGTGATTGAATACGGACCCCTAGTGTTGCTTCTTCGACACAACGTCAAAGTGAGCAATAGACAGGGAACGTCTAGGTTACTGTTGTAACCTCTGTTCCCTGATGGAGGGAACGAGACGTTGTGTCCTCCTGGCCATGACACTGGACCGAGCCACTGTTATGGTCGAACCTCATTCTTGGCTCCTCAGTGCAAAAACCTGAATGGACAGACACATATTTCCCTCCCTTTATACCCTTATGTCCAGGGAAGGACATAAAAATTCTGTCTGACATTTTCTCATTGGCCTTTTCTCAAGTTCAGAGATGCGTGAGGCTCTCAAGGAGAACCCTAGTGTCGCTTCTTCAACACAACGTCTCGTTCCCTCCATCAAGGAACGGAGGTTACAACAGTAACCTAGACGTTTTGTAGACAAAAATATAATTGTGCCAACATATTAATTTATTTAATTACAAATTTGAAATCTTATAAAAACAAATTACATTTTTGAAATTGATGACTTGGACTGAATAATTAAGAAAAGCAGCCACTAAGTGCCCGACATAGATGGGAACTCCTTCAATACTGTTTAAAAAGCATCCCAGCATGATTACTCAAGAAGTTGCCTGAGAAAATGTCAAGAGTACATGTCTTCAAATTCTAGACAAATGGGGACTACTGTGAAGATGCTAAAATATAACACAGTTTTGATTTATTTTGGATTTTGTTTAGTCACAACATATTTCCCATAGAACATTTACGTTATTCCATAGTTGCGATGACTTTAATATAATTCTAAAATGTGAAGAAAAAATAAATGTGACCCTAAACTTTTGAACGGTAGTGTACCTGAAGTTGACCAGTCAGGAGAAGGTGTTACAACTCACACGATCAATGAAAACAGAGTGTACATAAAGCTTTTATGCATATGGAGAAAATATTATTTCCTATATTATTCAGGACCACATCACTGGGAATGATTCTGCAGAAATGCCATGCTGTTCTCTGCTCTCCAAATATACGGGTTGTGCTACAAAACAGTCTTTATCACTATGACGGACAATTTCCGCCATGGTCTATACTTATTCATGATAATTGTATTTGTTTCAGTTCTATGGCTTCGTTTAGGGGGATCCACGATTGTGGATATGTGGTAGAGTTTTGTAACTACCCCAAGCATCTGGTGAAATAAAAGATGTTGAAAGTTCAATCAACCGCTGCACTAAAAAATTTTTTTTTAACTTAATTGTGTGTGGCTTTAAAGCGCATTTACATGGACAAGACCTCAGGATCTTCTTCAGAATGTCTGCTATCAACATGCAAGCAGTGATACAGATGAGAAGGATGTAGCCAACATCTAAAGCTGAATATTACAGAATTGAAAGCCCCTACTGAAGTCTACCGGCAACAAGGTTAATCGCATGCTGTTTATTTAAACCAACAGAGGGGGCTGCTCGCTATAACAGCTTTAAGTCATTCATCTTCCTGTACCGATTGTTAGGAACAGTAAGAAAGTAATGTAATAAGATTATTTTGTTACTTTTTGATTACCTCAAGATTGCATATGTGAATAAAGTCAAGATAATCAATATTTTCTCAAAGACTTTTAATAATGCCTTCTGAATGCAAACAAACCATATCTGAAAATGTTTAATGAAATTAGGTGATCTGTTACAGAAAAACGTTTATTTTTTCATCAAGCAAATACAGTTAGGACAGATGCATCGAATTATGTCTTGTTTACAATATGACAAGATATATCTCAGATTCAAACACACTACAAAGTTGGATTCTGCCATGTATTGCAGTTAGCATGTAGACTAATTGGCAATGACCATTCATTAACTTCCAAATGCAATAGGTAGATCACAGGCTAACTTCTGTATCATCATCATCATTATTATTAATGCCTCCAGTGCCTGTCCTCTGCTTGCTCATGATCCACAGTCAAACATCACCAGCTAACGTTTATGGGTCTATGTTTATGTTTAAGGAGGATTTTAATGAAAACATTCATTTTTTTGAAAACAAAAAAAAAATATATATATTTTTTTTTAAAATATTGTTTTAAAGAATAGATCAAAATACATTTAAACCTTTTTAGCATGTCTTGATTTACTTATTCCTAATTTCTATGAGTTTTCAAATGTTACATTTGCCAGTAATTCTCCCTCATCCATACTTTTGAACTTCTTAGCGATACATTTATAAAAAATATAAAAATCAGATAAATTATCCATTGCACTTTCCTCTTAAGAATGTAATAACATTTTCAATTAATCTGTTATTCATGTGTACATTTTGGATGTTTTTTCCAACAAAGATAAAAAGAAATGCTGTGACAGTTACAGTTGTCATTACTATAATTTTAGAGTTTCAACTGAAGTTAGGATGGAAATGAGAAGTTTCACTAAAGATTCGACAGTAGGCATCCGGTGTACTGGAATACTGGCCGTTTGCTGGGGGGAAGAGGTAATTTCTCCGCTTCTTATCCCACGTTTTATAGTTAATTCCATTTGTATAAATAGTTTTTCGGAGTCTACACATAACTGGCAAGTTCCTGGAAGGTATGAAAAATGCTGGTGACTGTCAAAGATCCTCGTGTCTTGCATACGTAGGTGGCATGTTTAACATCTGCCTGATAGACGCAGTGACAACATGACCTCCAAACACTGTAAACACACATGAACACACACTGCAGCCACAGGCTGTTCAATGATATGGAACCAACCTCACTTGAGACTGCAATTCTCATTACTCATAACAAGATTTTCATGTTAATCAAATATAGAAAAGTGTTGTACCCCCCCCCACATTTTTAAATGGAGCTTTTATTTTGGTGGAAAACTGAGTGATGCCCTGTAGAGCGGAGGAGAGCGGGGCCGGGCTGGAACAATGCACGCCCAGTCCCCAATCAGCCAGCCAGGTATTCAATCCTGGTGGGGGCGCGCAAGGGAAAAAGGCGACCAGTGACGATAGTTTGAGAGAGAGAATTACAGGCAACTGCTCTGTGTGTTTATGTTTGTGTGTTTTTGGTTCAGTTTATCATTAAAGTATTATTTATATTATCAAGCCAGTTCTTGCCTCCTCCTTTCCCTTATACCCCATTACATTGATGACGAAACCCGGGAAGGAGGAGGGATGCCTGTCGCAGAGTCCTCGACACTGCCGTCCAACCAGGGGAGTGCCGCTGCCATCCACCGCAGGACAGAGTAGCCCGACCGGCCGGACACGGAGAATGGCCGACGTCCGCGCGGCGAGTGGGGACTGGACTCCCCCACAGCCTTGAGCGAAGGAGCTGCTGCCAGGGGCGGAGGAGTGCCCTGCAGTCCCCCAGAAACGTGGAGGGGTCGAGAAGACCGCCATCTGCAAGAGGAGGAGGGAAGCGTCTCCCCGAACTCCTGGAGTGGTAGGGCGCCAGGGGCGGAGGAGTGTCCCCATGGGTCACCGAGAACGTGGATGGGCCGGGCTGGAACAACGAACACCCAGTCCCCTATCAGCCTGGTGGGGGCACGCAAGGGATAAAGGCAGCCGGTGACGACAGTTCGAGAGAGAGAATTACAGGCAGCTTCTCTGTGTGTTTATGTTTGTGTGTTTTTGATTCAGTTTATTATTAAACTATTATTTATATTGCCAAGCTGGTTCTCACCTCCTCCTTTCCCTTATACCCCGTTACACTGGTGCCGAAACTTGGGAAGGAGGAGGGATGCCCGTTGTGGAGTCCTCGACACTGCCGTCCACCCAGGGAGTGCCACTGCCATCTACTGGGGGGGGGGGGCAAGCCCTTTTGCTTACTGTGTGTTTTTGATGGTAGTTTCACACCTCTGGATAAGCAGGTCACTACATGACCTAGTGTCATTATTATACAGCAAAAGACTGTGATTCAATAAAATATCTAGATATGTAGTCTGTATGTGCGGCGCGCTTCAAGGTGAATGCTGCTGTTACATATGAGCGTGCTTGATGCTTGTGATAAGGTGTTTTCTGTCAATGAGCAGCCGGCTACACACATTCACTTAGAAGCATGCATGCACAAGCAGACTATATATTTATTTAATGAAATTGCAGCCTTTGCCATTTATTATTCACTCTATAACATATAGCAGTCCAATTTTAATTTGTTCACTGAAGGTTTACTCAATGACATTCATACGTCTGATGGTATTGTTTTTTGTATCAGAGCATTTTTACGAGTACAATTATATGAGTGCAGTATCGGGAAATCCCTGCATGGAATATAATACCCAAGTCACTTGGACAACTTTTATGGCAATTTAAGGAAATCAACAACATTCTTCAAAATATATAATTTTTTGTTCTGCAGAAAAAGAAAGTCATACAGGCTTGGAACAACATGGAGAGTGAGTTCCGTTGATGAATTTTAATGAATTATTTCTAATGAGTGGACTCTTTTCAGGGTGTGTGTATATATATCTGTCTGCTGTGTTTATATGTATTTTTGTCTTGATGCCATCTGTTAATGACAGCTCTATGATAAGAGAATGTTTAATGAATGCACTAATACATGTTAACCTGCATTCAGACTCTTTCACTGGTTAATTGTGAAAGACATGCAGTGATTTTCAGCTTCTAGACAGTTTAAAATTCCAGACAGTAGTTCCCTAAATAAATAAAGTCAATAAATGTACACTTCAGCACTAGTCCAGTTATAAACACTGACTTTCCCATGCAGGCGATAAGGTTCCATCATCAATCAGGTTTTACCTAAACACATGCTCTTTAACACTCCTTAAAATAGAATATTTATTATTGACATGCATTCATGCTTTCACAATGAGCATTTCTGTCAACCTACAAAATGTTTACTTACGAGTTTAATCTGCATATTATATTAAACTGGGATGGGAGAAAGTATTTTAACACACAAAAAAAAACCAATGCAACTTTTAAGATGCCTAATATCATATTGTGATCATGGGTCTGTTCGTCTTGCATTATACGCCGATAGGGGCTACACATAAATCACAGATTTATTCATCATAATGTGTGATGGAGGGATGCATCTATCTCTACAACTCTATTCACCTATTTTACACCAACACCTTCATTTATCTTTATTATTCACTTTAAAGATGGACTTTTTGTTTGTTGCGCTGAAAGCAGAAAGAGACATCTGTCCTGATGAATCTGTCCCTTGTGTCTGAAGAGCAGAGGTGTGGATTGTAAAGTGTTATTGTGAAATTCCAGCAGCTCCTCAGAGGGTGTAGTTAAAGTGTTGTTCCAAGCAAAGCTCAAGAAGCGGGAAGGCATGGAATGTTACGCTGTGAAAGGAAACCTGGAGAGCCTTGCTTTAGTTTGCACCAAAGTTTGGGCTTTATTCCCCAGCTTTTGGAATCATTCTCCTTTTGACAGCCTGTGATGTTTGTGCATTACAAACTTTTTTGTAAGAACACATTACAATCTTTACAAACTTTAAAATCAATGGGGAAACCTTGTTTTTAATGTTCCAGCCTGATATACTACATGGCAGAACAAAATAATGTACTGAGACCTGGATATACTGTATATACAGACACAGGGGAAACAGTTCAATCTGACCCAAGAGACCTATCAAATGCATTTTTCAGTGACCCAACTGGTTGTTTGATCTCTCTGTTCAAAAGAAGAATGGCAATGTTGCATGTTGGGGTCCCATTATAAATAAATGTCTACTGCACTGAACAGCAGTAAATAATTTTCACAAATATTTTCCAAAGCCACAGGAAGGCTCTTAATATTCTTCCCCAAAAAAATTCTATGCACTCAAGACAGAAATAGATGGCTCTTATGCAAACATTGTTTTGCGTAATAAACCACTGTCTGTGTTGCAGGGTTTATAGAAAAGATTTCTTATACAGTAACTGACTAAAGTATTCAAAACCATGTTTTATCTCAAAGCTTTAAAAACATGCCATTGTTACCTTAAGAAGCCATTTCTACTATTTCTATCTTCTAAAAAAAAGTTAATCTAAAAAATGTGCTTCATATGGACCCTCTTAGAAGACAGGCCGGGACTTTTTTTTTATCTGTAATAGTTTTGCATGCCCTCACAATAGTTTGCATTCCTTTGCCAAAGTTTGCATTCCCACACAATAACTTTTGCGTGCCCTTGCAATAGTTTGCATTCCCTCGTAATAACTGGGGGTAACAGGAACAACATTACTAGACTGGGAACAAACCACAATGATCTGGCAAGGAAGGTGAGACAAAGGAGAGAATCAATAGAGGAACAGCATATAGGATACAGGTGTTGCCCATAATCACGAGCAGCAGGAATCAGTGGTGCCATGGCGATGCTGATTGCTCTGCTGAGCAGCACCTGTGAGAAGCACAAAGAAGAGAGAAACAAAAGCACATGGACAAACCTGAGAGACGGGTGGAGGAAACTGTCTCAATCCTGCCAACACAAGAATAAAACAGGACGAAAGAGGCAGGATCATGACAATAGTTACTACAATATTTCTATAATACTTAACATTTCCAAAACAAAAACAAAGCATGGTTAGCCTAACAGTTCCACCAAAAACTATGGTTACTAAAGTTAATCATAGTTAAACTATGGTATTTGTATAGTAAAACCATAATAACCACAAAATTATGATTTATATTACCATAGTTTTCCTGCATTATCACTATGAGTTCACTATGAATATCATGGTTAAAATATGGTAATGCAACTGAAAAAAGCACAAATGTCAAGGCATGTCAAAACTTCTCCAGGGCCCAAAACACCCTCAGACCCCACAGGGTTAGATCAGGGAGTGATAGCACTTTAAGGGCATTTTTGTTACTTTTGTGCAATAACAAATGTTATTTGTTAAAGTACAAAATGTTGTGTTGGGGTGTCACTTGATGTCCTTGCTATTGGGCAGTGTTTTATTGTGATGGTGTTAAATGCAATCATTCGCGTGAAACATAATAAGAGCCTGGAGACCGTTCTAAATTTGTTAATTAATAAATTTAAAATGTACTCTATATTTACACCTATGTCTCAGCTTAGTAACCAGCTGAGGCCAATCAATACACCCATATGAACCAGCACAATACTGAAATTAAAATGCATTTAATTATATATGTCTCCCTTTTAATAGCATATTTGTGTTAACTATTATATCACAAAACCTCACACCATCAAGGTTTAGAAGTTAATGTAGAAGCTCTCTTGTGAGAACATGTTTGGTTGACAGTTATGTAATTGCTAGAAAAGTCTAATTTTAACAACATATTGTTACATATTATCACAGAGCAACACGCACTCAAAATGAAACGTCACTATAGTGACGTTTTACCTATACCACTAAAACTGAAATAAATTGATCCATTATAAATGGTGAATCTATGTACTGATGATCATTGTCCCATGTGTGTCAAACACGTTGAGTGATCCAAACATCATCTGCTGCCTGAAACTGAACGTTTGATCAGATTTCAGGAGTGAATGCACATGGGTGCATAGAAAGATATAGGATGCCCCCTTGCTCCCTATTTAATAAATGATTTAACCTCCAATTTGCTGTCTGTCTGCTGCACTGGTCTCAGAACAGTTTGAAATGCACCTTATTTTCATCCTAACTCCATATAAAGCCTCTGAAAGACACATTCAGCATTTCAGCTTTTGGATGAACCCATTTATTCTCAATGTGAAAATGCACCGTATAGGAATACATTTACTAATGTTAACGAACCATATTGTACAGTGATAACAAATTTAAATATAACAAAATGTATATTAAAATGAAGCAAAATGACCCACAGATGCGTTAGAGTTGAAAGTTATTCAAAAGAACTAACATGTTTTTACAACTTTTGAGGAAATACAGTGCCATGTTTAAAAAAATGAATGACTGAAACTAGAGACTCTTTACAACCAAAAAGTTTTCAATAAAAAACGTAAAGAGATTTCATACCTTTTGTTGGTGCTGCGTCTATCGGAGCGCTTCACGGAAATTGATGGCATGGTGTCACGTGACTCGGTGCGGCAGAAGTTTAACCCTTAAATGACAGTCTAGAGTCTTGTGAAAAGCATTCAGTTTGTTTTATTAAGCCAAAATACAATGTCCACACATGTGGACGCGGGGGTGTCACAAGGTTAAATGTCAATCTAATACCGTATTTAACTCGTGTAGGAGGATTCCATTACTTACCAAAAACACCTTTATTTTTTATTATTAATGAAATATTCTGTCATGATTTGCATTTTCAAGTACTTCTAATTTTGTTTGCAGTGGGACAAACAAACGGACACTGTTTTCAGAATGTGGAAGCTACAGCTCAAAATATTTGAAAAGGGGGACTTCCGGTTGGTACCAGCATGGGGTAGTCGCACTCCTCCCATGCTCCCACAAGCTTTGCAATAATTTATGTTTTTCGCCTAATGCAAGTTAGTTTATCAAACAATTTTTTATTCTACAACCTGTTTTGAATGAAATACGTCTTCAAAGTGTAAGCAAACCAAAAAAGACTACGCTAAGAAAGACGATTCTCAACTCAACGTTAGCAAAACGGATATGTCCGTCCTGACTTCTCAAAGAGCATAGAATAGCATTATCATCAGAATTTAAATCTGCTTTTTCGACCATTGAAGCAAGACTGGACAAGATCCACACAATGGTTAAGGACCACGAACAACAGCTCATCGCAACTAATCAAATACATTAACAGCCAATCAAAGCCTCCGTGCCCTCGAGGCGAAGTATGCAACACTAACTAGCCACAACATTAAGCTAAAAGTCAAAATCATGGACCTGGAAGGATGGAGCTGCAGGAACAATATACATATTTTCTGCCAACCTGAGATGAGTAAGGGTCATCAACCAACAATCTTTTTCTCAGCGCTTTTCATAGAGATCACTGGCAAGGGGCTGCTGACGTAAATTATGGGGGATGCTTCAGTACCGTGGCAAACCTATTTTCATCCATGAGGACTACAGCCCCGGGATTTTGGAAATGCAAGCTGCATATCGAGAGGTAATGAGAGAGCTTTACATGATTGGCTTAAACCTTTCACTTCATTACTCAGCCAAGCTGTTTGTTACAACCAAGAATGGGAAAAAGAGACGATTGTCATCTGAGCAGTAGGCTGGCGAGAGGTATAGTGGAGGCATTTTCATGTATATTGCTTACCTCACATAGCATGATGGTCCACGAGCCAGCATGTTAAGGATATTTTGTTAGTTGGCATTGTTCGTCCATATCTTCAGATGATCAGGAGAGGTGTTACAACTTAAGAGGGCATGGGTAGGCACTTGTATCACTCAAATTTCAGTGCAAGAGGTGCTGCCATTCTCATTTGCAGAAATACCCCTTTTGAACCAGCAAATGTCCAGTCTGATACTAATGAGTGCTATGTTATTCTTCCTGGTATACTGAGAGACATGCCTGTATGCCCCAAATGATCAGTTCATCTCCAATTTTTTCACAGCCATTCCAAATATTGACAGTAGGCAAATAATCATAGGGGGAGACTTTAATTTGGTCCAGGATGCCATTCTTTACAGGTCCTCAAACAAACACTTTGTATTAACAACCTCTGCCAAGTCTCTGCTGGGCATCTGGGGTTGTCTGACCCTTGGAGATCTAAGTATCCTGTGGGAACATAGTGTCCCACGTTAAAGGATTTTAAAAAAAATTCTCGTGTTCACCACTCATTTTCAAGAATAGATTTATTTTTGCTAGATAACAGATTACTCTCAAAAATAACTAATTGTGAATATCATAGCATCATGATTTCAGATCATGCACCTACCTCTGTTGATATAAATCTATTCAAAATCACCCCGTCATTCAAACAGTGGTGATTTCCCTCCATTTTAATGTCTTTAAACAGATTTTGAATGTATAAATGGCACTTAAAAAAAAAAAAGAAATCAACAAAACACCTGGCGTTAAAGGGGAGTACTTTGGGAAACTTTTAAAGCTTACTTGAGAGGTCAGATCATTTGTTAAATTTTTGGGATGAAGAAGGCAGAAAAGGTGAGGTCAGTGGAAATATTGTAAGACATTCAAACTCTGGATAGTCAATATGCGACAGCTCCATATTTAGACTTGTATAAAAAATGCCTCCAGTTACAAACAGAATTTTATCTTTTAACCACAAGTAAAGCTGAACTTCAGTTGCTTAAATCTGGTCAACATGTTTTTGAAATGGGCAATAAGGCAGGCAGATTGCTGGCTTACCAAGCTACGGTTGAATTGGCATCAACATTGATTCAAAGAATTACACCAGGGAGAAATTATTTCCGATCCAAATAAAAATAATGACACATTATAGCGGTGCTATAGTAAAAACTTTAGGTGATCCAATATTGGTTGTTGAAATTAATGAAGCCATAAGGTTGTTACAAACTGGTAAATCCCCTGTCCCTGATGGATTCCCGTTTGATTTCTTTAAGACATTTTCTTCTTCTCTTGCACCAGTATCACAGAAGATGTATAATGAAGCTTTTACTTGCGGCCATCTGCCTTGCACTCGTTTCCAGGCTTCAACTGCTTTGATAAGAAGGACAAAGATCCCCTGTCGTGTAGTATTTACAGGCCTATTTCATTACTCGTGTTGACTATAAAGTTCTAGCTAAAATCTTATGTCTGCGTTTGCAACAAATACTTCCCCAAATAGTTTCTGATCAATTCTACTGATCAAACAGGATTAATGAATGGAAGGTACTCATTCTATAATACAAGAAGGCTTCTCAATGTTCTTAACATACAATCAGATGTACCAGACGTTGTGCTATCTCTTAACATGGAGAAGGCCTTTGATAGAGTAGAGTGGATATACCTCTTTTGGTACTGGAGAAATGTGGCTTCTGCTATGACTTCATTTCTTGGATCAAAGACTAATGGCATGCTCTCATCCCCTTTCCCTCTTCATCGAGGCGCTAGGCAAAGCTGCCCCCTTTCGCCACTACTTTATGCCATAGCAATCAAACCTCTAGATATCCAGCTTTGTGAAGACTTTGAAGGTATATTTCATCTTGGATACATCTACTTTTATACATCTGCAACCCAGTGTCTTCTCTCTCTGTTGTCATGGACTAATTTGGCATAATCTCAGGATATAATCTCAACCTCTATAAGAGTGATCTTCTTCCAATCAACTCCTTAGCTTATGATCTCACATATTTACTTTTTCCATTTATAAGGGTAAATGAAGGGTTTAAATACCTTGGGGTTTTCATCACCAAGTCCCTATCAAACATGTTTGCACCGAATTTTGCTCCGCTATTAAAAAACGTGAATCTGACATGGAACCTTCCATGTGAATCTTCCCATATCTCTACCAGGCCGTATAGGCCTAGTCAAGATGGTCATCCTACCTAGGTTTTTATATCTGTTCCATAACATCCCAATTCACCTTAATAAAATATTTTTACAGACATGGACAAATTAATCTAATTTTTCTATGGTGTAACAGACCTGTCCATATCAGAAAGTCAATCTTGCAACTTCCAAAAACAAAAAGGGAGTCTTTCCCTTCCCTAAAATTTTCCAATTCAATTGGGCATGCAATATTCAAAGAATCCTGCATTGGATGGATAGTTTAGATTCTGAATGGGTTCAAATAGAACAATCATCTTCATCCCTTTCTCTACATTCTGTAATTTGCTCTCAATTGCCATTGCCTACTAGTTAGCTCAAATCCAATCCTGTCATCCAGTCAATTAAGAAATGGATTCATTTTATAAAACACCTTGGGCAACATAGACCCTCCACTCAATCCCCAATTTTTAACAACCATCTTTTTTACCATCTATCTCAGACTTAACATTTTCAACCTAGCTTAACAAGGGCATATAGACCATTGATGATCTATGTAGAGAATGGAGTTATTTTGTCCTTAACTGACCTTTCCAAGCGGTTAATCCTGTCCAACTCCCATTTGTTCCGTTTTTTCCAAACCACACATTTTGTCCAAAAGCAGTTTCCTCATTTCCCCAATCGCCTCCCTTAATCTCCACTAGATAATTGTTTAAGACTGGATCCACAATTAAAACACTGTATCTCCACTATTTACAAATTGATTGTTGATCTTAGTGCCGGTCTTCCTGTCCAGACTGAGAGGAAGACTTTGACCGATCTAACGGATGAGAAATGAGGACAAATTCTTGTCTTGTCCTCTCGTCATAAATTTGTGCCAGACATGGGCTATTACAGTACAAGATTCTGCATAGAAGTTATTATACTAATGCCAAGCTTGCTAAAATATACCCCAATGTCAGTGACACATGTAATCAATGCAAACAATCATCTGCCAATCTCACACATATGCTGTGGTCATGTCCAAGACTGTTTGACTACTGGGCTAAATATTTAAAACATTTCAGGGTGCCTTTAACACACCCCTTGAGGCACATCCACTTCCAGCTATTTTCCCAGCATGCCACCTGAAGATTAGGTAGATGCCTTATCCTGTTAAAGTGGAAACATGCTTCACCCCATACTTTTGAAATGTGGATCAAAGAGATGTTCACTTGTATTAAACTTGATAAAATCAGATTTTCACTCTTGGGCTCCTTAAAGACCTTTGCTAATATGTGGTGACCATTTTTAGATACTTACTGCCTGATCTTGTAGGCAATTAAGCTGAGGATATCTGATGACCCCCCCGCCCCCCTTTCCTTCTCAATTCTATTGTTCCCTTGAACCATATATCTATGTTCTTGTTATTATTGTTGTTGTTTGAATGTTTGTTTGTAAGGCACCTTACATTGAGGGTAAATAACCTCATGGAATTCAGTATGTGAAAATTGAGAGTTCATGGCAAGCAAACTTGTCAAATTGTCCATTGTTGCCAAAGGATTGCTGCAGGTTCACCACTACCTGCGAAGAGCTGCAAACTTCTGTCAAACATTTGTAGTGAATCAAAAGCTGATTTACATGTGGAAATAATGAGCGGTAAATTTGTGGCTACTTTAGAGTTTTTGTAAGGACATATAATAGCGATTTGTGAGGATCAGACCCAAATTTAAGTGTTTATAAAATGATCATCATCCTCGTCCACTGTAAAACTATTATACCGAACTCATTTAATTTTTCAAAAACTGCCCCTCAAGAAGCATTACAACACATGTTTAACAGCAGTGATGTCAAATGCTAAAATACAGATGTACCTTTTAAATTAGATGTGATTTTATGGTTTAAGAAGATTTGGGATGCAGTACGAGTCATTCTTTTTTCAGTTTTTACAACAAATTATTGTTACTGTACTCTTTCTTTTTTAATTTACTGCAGTGGTGTTTCCCTTATAAGACTGCCCTGCAAGGAGACATGAGCCTCAATATTTCAAGACAATAACCACATCCAGTCCTTACAAAGAAGCTCAATAATTTCCTCTTAAATTTGTACAAATTTTATTGTATGTCACATAAACAAAAGTGATAAATAGACAAACCAAAATAATAACATGATAATTTAACATTCAAACCATGGGACAGTTTAAAATCTAAATTTTGTTATGGTTTATAGACAAATGATTGATTCAGAGGCTCAATCACAAGGTCAAAAATTTTTCCCTACTATTTATGCTCATAGTTTTCAATTACTCTAATATAACAGTTACGCATTTGTTATTCCTTCTTGCAATTTGAACACTGAACACTGAATCTTGTTTCTGATTGAAAACTTATTCTGTGCATAATTTGTTAATTTAGACTGACCCAATATCATAATATATAATGATATTCTATAAAGTATTATATTAAAATATTAGAATTACATTTTGTGATTTAATATGGAAAACAAATTTGGCCTGGAGAACTGATGTAAAACAGTTATAGGTAATTTCTCAAAGGTCATTTCCAAGACTGAACTCCTAACATTTCTTTGTTTTCCTCCCAAGCAGCATAATTATCCAGGACATGTATTAGTCATTTCTACTACCTGGCAGACCTAAGCAACCTAATTCAATAATCCAAGACTTTCCAAAAGAGCTGACCCTCAGTTGTAAAGTTATGTCTTCTAGGCTAAATAAAAGTTTTGCATCCAACAGCAGGTTTGTTTCATGTGGAGCATACTGTATTATCACCCTACTAACCTATCTTATATTATTGTCATGTATGTTATTCTGGTATCTCTGCCCAGGTAATTAACAGCTGTGCACTTATAATTACCCAAATCTGCTCTGGTGGGATTCTGAATTATTAGAGTCCCTTGTGAATGAAGCAGCTCACTGCTTCTCAGTTGTCCCTTTCCAGTCGCAGACAGAACAGAGCGATCTGGCAGCTCCCAGGTTATCGCTGGTTTAGGTATTCCATTAGCAACACATTTGAGATGGATGGGAACTCCCGTAAGTCCTCTCACTCTTAGAGGAGGCCCAATAGTGATCCGGGGTGGAAATGCAATAATCACGACCGGCACTGTAAGAATGGCCTCTCCGGCATCGTTTTTTGCTTGACAAACATAGCTCCCGCGATCATGAATGGTTGTCCTGTGTATAATAAGTGTCCCGTTTTCCATTAAATGGTAGCGTCCACTCACCTGTGGACGTGTAAGAACATGACCTCCTGGCATGGTCCAGGAAATTCTGGCCTGGGTTTCATCAATCAGGCAGTGTAGGAAGAGGGCCTCCCCAGAAACACTGCGAATAAGCCCCTTTGGGCGTGTCAGAATATAAGGCTTCTGAATCACCTCAAGAACCATCAGCTTTTCGATGTAGCCCACCTTGTTTTTTGCAGCACATCGATATTTACCTGCATCCTCTTTGCTGGAGTTATAAATAACAAAGTTGCCATCTTTACCCAGGTGATACCTTGAGCCCTTGTCAAGGCCTCCACTGATTTGGGTTTTATTTGGTAGCGTCCATATGATCTCTGGGGTGGGTTGCCCATCGGCTGAACAGTTCAACATAGCAGTTCTCCCCACCCGAGTCACCACTCTCTCATTAAAGGGGTTTTTAAAAATGGGCCTCATTTGCATGTCAGTTACCTCTAGTTGAACCAACATGACTGCCTCACCTCCATCATTCTGTGCCATACAGATAAATTCAGCTGTATCCGATGGCCGGACATTACGGATCTCTAGTGTCCCATTTGTATGGACATTAATTCTGCTCCCATAATATGGGGCTGTAAGGAATATATTGTCAGGCATGATCCATGTGATCTTTGGTGGAGGATCCCCTTCAGTCTTGCAGTCTATTAGCTTTCTAGTGTACTTGAGTGCAGTATCTTTAATCACAGTTCTATTTTGGTTGAAGCCATTGATAATTGGTGGGTTTCCATCGATATCAAGTTTATAGACTTTATTCTTCTCACCTGCAGTATTGCGAGCCATGCAGATATACTCTCCAGCATCCGATAATTTTACATTCCGTATATCAAGAGATCCATTGGCATGAACTAAGTAACCCTCACTAGATGCAGCAATCATATCTTTAGATGGCAGCATCCAAATTACCTTTGGCTTGGGCTCACCAATAGCTTTACAGTCAAAGCGAATGTTTGCACCTGGCTTTACTTTGGCATAGGTAAGGTTTGGAGGCTGAATGCGAGGGACTGCAGTTACCACAGATATGTGAACGTGCATCTTGTCTTTACCAAGTTGGTTTTCTGCATAACACGTGTAGTCGCCCTCTTCGTCAATCCCAACTTTATTCAGGTACAGTGTTCCATTATTAAACAGGATGTACCGCCTGGACTCTTCTCCTCCTGTTCCATCTGCTTGGGGAGCACTGTTTACTAAGGTACCATCAGGAAGACCCCAAGATATCTCTGGCCTGGGGACACCAGCGGCCACACAGTCCACCTTTAGGTCATTGCCATACGGCACTTGTTTCTTGCTAAAGACCTTTGGTTCGATCTGAGCTGCCTTCATAGACACAGACACCTTCATGAGTTGTAAATCATCCCCAGCTGTACTGCGTGCAACGCACAGGAAGTCCCCAGCGTCTTTCTCATTGATCGACTCAATGATGAGAGTGCCATTGTCGAGGACCTTCATACGGCTACCCATTCTGAAATGACAATGCGATATGTTTTAACAATGTGAAGCAATTGTAGTGAAGTAAATTCAGTGAACAAACAATTAATTTAAACTGTTTGGGTGGAAACAATTACACAATAGAATTGTCGAAAAAGGATAAACAATGTATTGCAAAAGAATGAATGTTGTTTGAATGATAAGCTCCATGGTTGAGGTAAATTCCTTTACTAAAAATTAATACATACTGCCAAATCACGGACAATATGTTGCTTGTGTCATTTTCATATAAATGGAAAATTTTAAAGACTTGCAGGGTCTTGTAGGCTACATTCTACCTTATCGGAGAGACCAGGGTGTAGTTTCAAGTCAAAAGTCCAAATGTGTTTTCTCTAACAGTAATTTTGTAAGTTTTGTTTCTAACACCTATTATCAAAACCCTCTTAAATTAGAATAATTTTTGTGAATTCTGAAATTCCAAAATCATAACATTTTTGTAATAGATGTAAACAAATGAACACAGTAAAACCACACTAGCAAAAATGTTGGTAATTTCCGCTTTCATTCAGTCAGGCATCTCATCCAATCACAATCCAGACTCTGCTTTATAAGCTCACCAGCAGCCTTTCATCACTTGTAATGCCTCATTATTTTCAACCCCCACCACCCCATCACCACCAATTAAGGCCCCGTCCTGCCGTAGGGGTAAGCTCCTCTCCCCTGCCATCATTGCCTTCCAGCAGGAGCTGACGGTTCGGGCAAGTATCTGAGCGCTGACCTTAGGATGGGGCTTATGCCAAATTATCCGATTATCTTTACATTTGTATTAATTTCAATCAGTACAAGTCTATTCTGATAGAATGGTGAAAATGTTCAATAGAGTTTTTGTAACAAAGACTTTAAAGTATGCGCATATAAACCATTTCAAGCATGTAAACAATAACAAAGGAATTAGAACGCTACTGTTCCTGAAGCATTTCCAGTATCATTACTGGATCTTTTAAATAAGTTGACGCCATGCGAGAAGCAGACGTGTGAGCGACAACTCTGCGCAATTTGTCCAACATGTTTGTGATGCTGACAAAGGTTGTTGCTGAGGATCTTGCTTTAATATGTTAATCGATTACAGCGATGGAAACAAAATGCTCTGAGTTGGTTACAAAAGTGGCAGATGTTGAGAATCAAATTATCTGGAGTCATCGGAGAGGGAATTATCAGCTAATCCGACCATGATCTAATCTTTCTAATCTTTTTGGCTCTATACACCACCACAATGGATTTGAAATTAAATGAACAAGCTGTGCTTTAACTGCAGACTTTCAGCTTTAATTTGAGGGTATTTACATCCAAATCAGGTGAACGTGTAGGAATTACAACAGTTTGTATATGTGCCTCCCACTTTTTAAGGGACCAAAAGTAATGGGACAGATTAACAATCATAAATCAAAGTTTCACTTTTTAATACTTGGTTGCAAATCCTTTGCAGTCAATTACAGCCTGAAGTCTGGAACGCATAGACATCACCAGATGCTGGGTTTCATCCCTGGTGATGCTCTGCCAGGCCTCTACTGCAACTGTCTTCAGTTCCTGCTTGTTCTTGGGGCATTTTCCCTTCAGTTTTATCTTCAGCAAGTGAAATGCATGCTCAATCAGATTCAGGTCAGGTGATTGACTTGGCCATTGCATAACATTCCACTTCTTTCCCTTAAAAAACTCTTTGGTTGCTTTCGCAGTATGCTTCGGGTCATTGTCCATCTGTACTGTGAAGCGCCGTCCAATGACTTCTGAAGCATTTGGCTGAATATGGGCAGATAATATTGCCCGAAACACTTCGGAATTCATCCTGCTGCTTTTGTCAGCAGTCACATCATCAATAAATACAAGAGAACCAGTTCCATTGGCAGCCATACATGCCCACGCCATGACACTACCACCACCATGCTTCACTGATGAGGCGGTATGCTTTGGATCATGAGCAGTTCCTTTCCTTCTCCATACCCTTCTCTTCCCATCACTCTGGTACAAGTTGATCTTTGTCTCATCTGTCCATAGGATGTTGTTCCAGAACTGTGAAGGCTTTTTTAGATGTTATTTGGCAAACTCTAATCTGGCCTTCCTGTTTTTGAGGCTCAACAATGGTTTACATCTTGTGGTGAACCCTCTGTATTCACTCTGGTGAAGTCTTCTCTTGATTGTTGACTTTGACACACATACACCTACCTCCTGGAGAGTGTTCTTGATCTGGCCAACTGTTGTGAAGGGTGTTTTCTTCACCAGGGAAAAAATTCTTTGGTCATCCACCACAGTTGTTTTCCGTGGTCTTCCGGGTCTTTTGGTGTTGCTGAGCTCACCAGTGTGTTCTTTCTTTTTAAGAATGTTCAAAATAGTTGATTTGGCCACACCTAATGTTTTTGCTATCTCTCTGATGGGTTTGTTTTGATTTTTCAGCCTAATGATGGCTTGCTTCACTGATAGTGACAGCTCTTTGGATCTCATATTGAGAGTTGACAGCAACAGATTCCAAATGCAAATAGCACACTTGAAATGAACTCTGGACCTTTTATCTGCTCCTTGTAAATGGGATAATGTGGGAATAACACACACCTGGCCATGTAACAGCTGAGCAGCCAATTGTCCCATTACTTTTGGTCCCTTAAAAAGTGGGAGGCACATATACAAACTGTTGTAATTCCTACACCGTTCACCTGATTTGGATGTAAATACCCTCAAATTAAAGCTGAAAGTCTGCAGTTAAAGCACATCTTGTTCATTTCATTTCAAATCCATTGTGGTGGTGTATAGAGCCAAAAAGATTTGAATTGTGTCGATGTCCCAATATTTATGGACCTGACTGTATTTCTTCAAAACCTGATGAGATTTCACAATTCTCAAAATTAGCAGAGTGTATCAATGAAATAAAAGATTGGATGGCCAGAAATTTCCTTCTACTCAATTCTGACAAAACAGAGGTTCTAATTATTGGACCAAAAAACTCTAAAAATAAGACGCTAAAATATAATTTGACTCTAGCTGGATGTACTGTTACATCTTCTTCAAGTAACAAGAACTTAGGTGTTATATTCGATACCAATCTGTCCTTTGAAAATCAAATTACCAATGTTTGTAGAACAGCATTCTTCCACCTAAGAAATATTGCTAAATGAAGGCATATGGTCTCTGTTGCTGATGCCGAAAAACGAATTCATCCGTTCATGACCTCAAGACTAGATTATTGTAATGCATTACTGGGAGGATGTCCAGCAAGATCAATAAATAAACTTCAAATGGTTCAAAATGCAGCAGCCAGAGTGCTAGCAAGAACCAATAAATATGATCATATTAGCCCCATTTTATCATCATTACATTGGCTACCTGTTAAATTCCGTATTCATTTTAAAATTCTGTTAACTACCTACAAAGCTTTGAATGGTCTCCGTAGTACTTAAGTGATCTTCTACCACACTATATTCCATCTCGTTCATTAAGATCGCAAAATTCTGGCCTGTTAATAGTTCCTAGAATATCAAAATCCACAAAAGGAGGTAGGTCCTTTTCATATTTGGCTCCTAAACTATGGAATAGTCTCCCAAACACTGTTCGAGATGCAGACACACTCCCTCAGTTTAAGTCTAGACTAAAGACTCCTCTATTCAGCCAGGCATACACCTAATTTATCCTCCAACCCACAATTAGGCTGCTTTAGTTTAGTCTGCCGGAACCAGAAACAGTGATCATGATCTCTAACTATGCAATAAATGTAATGGCATCTACGCTTACATCTTTTTATTTGTTTCCCTGTCTCAACCTCGGGACTCCTATCCTGAGGTCACCAGAACCGGCTGGATCCAGCACCATTCCTGCTTCATGTTGGACTCCACTGCTTCATGTCGCTGAATGATGATGACTAAATGCAGCCGGTGCCAGCCATATATCACTTCAGTCTATTATGATGGACTTCAGAGGATGAACTGATGCCAACTCTAACCTGCATCACCTCGGTCTATTGATGAACTACGATCTTGAAATGGAATTCATAGACTAACTATTGCCAACAAAAGCCTTCATCAGCCAATTAACAAGGACAATTGCATCTATGTGAACTTCTGCAATTAATCAAGATGGACTTCAAAGACTTTGGTCATTAATCTTACAGTTCAAACACAATCGATGTTTAAACACTGACCCTTAACCCTTACTTAGTTTAATAATTTTAAACCATGACTTTAACTATACATAAGTAATATTTACATTATATTCATGATGCTAGTCAGAGGGGAACTGGCCCCCACAGTGAGTCTGGTTTCTCACAAGGTTATGTTTCTCCATTAATCAACATCTTGTGGAGTTTTGTGTTCCTTGCCACAGTCGCCTACAGCTTGCTCACTGGGGTTATTAATACAATTAATATTTAATTATTTTTAAACACGATTAAGAATCGTATTTTATCTAAATTGCACAATGATGATTCATCAACATTATAGACATTACCGTTTTATTGTCTGTTAATGCTGATCTTCTGTAAAGCTGCTTTGAAACGATGTGTGTTGTGAAAGGCGCTATACAAATAAAATTGACTTGACTGTCCGAGAAAACTGAACAGCTTTATATCAGCTGGAATTGCATTTGTGGAGGAACACACCTTCAAGACAGTTCTGTGAATGAATATACGTGTTCT
Organism: Xyrauchen texanus; assembly: GCF_025860055.1. Classification (NCBI taxonomy): domain Eukaryota; kingdom Metazoa; phylum Chordata; class Actinopteri; order Cypriniformes; family Catostomidae; genus Xyrauchen; species Xyrauchen texanus. The sequence goes on from NC_068311.1 coordinate 33,141,981, forward strand.
TTGTGTTTACTCTGCCTATTGGCTGGGTTTGTTTTACAAATTATTTTCTGTTATGTAAATTTGCGTTACAATTTGTGAGGCAAAATTGAGCAATCCGATGGCAAAGTTGTTGTGGGGGCTTTCATAAGACTACATGGACCTGTTGAGTTTAGAGGGATTGAGCCAGTGGCGGCTGCTGGTCTTTCAAAGAGGGGAAGCTCATTTTCGGCCTACATTATAAACTTATTTACCCTATTTTTGGTAAATCAATCTTAGGTGTTGATCTGCCCTGCTGTTTAATTCTAATTTTTTCCTCGTAAGGAAGACTTTCAAATGGCTTCGCCAAAATCAGGTCGACAATATTAGCACCGTCTGCCATCGTGCGCAGTTTCACCCGTACGACACTAGCCTAGCCTACTGTATGAATGAATGAACGAACGAACGAACGAACGAACGAACGCTCTAAAACAAAATATACTAAACTTGGTAAAACTGAAACAAGGAATGTGGTGTATAATTGTGTGAAATGTATTATGCAAATTGACTAGCAATTTCGCCAAACAAATATAAAGAAATAGGTTGCAGCAGTTTGTCTTTCGACTACACTTGAGAAATCCACGATGGGACTGAGCGCGAAATAGCTTCAGTGACTTCTTATAGTACAGATTCGCTGTCAATCAAAAGGAGATGCAGTCTTTCGACAGATCCTCCAATCATCACGCGGAAGCCCGGAGTCCGGGCCAGCCCACTCCTCATTCACCCCCAGAGACGCTGAGCGTCCGTGGGCGGGACATAATCGCAGCATTTATCCAATGACCGTCTATTTTCAGAGCACTGAAAAAAACTGTTCAGAGCAGCCCCATTGAAGTCAATGGACGCTCGGCTTCAACAGGGAAATGCACTGACGCTACGAGAATGTATGAGAAGTAAATCGAGTCAGCCGACCTGCTATATGAAATGTAGCTGATTCTGAACGAACTCGTCTTCGAGATGAACGTGTTCTAACGCATTTTTAGTCAATAAATTGTTTACACAATAGTACATATTTGACCATTATTTTTTTGACATTATAGGGGAAGCTGAGCTTCCCTTGCAGTCTTAAAGAAATCCCCACTGGATCGAGCGTGGGGTTAATGTGCAAATTTTTTTTTTTCTGTTTGTTTGGTTCAGGGGAATTTCGGGGTTTGATTGTGGCACTAATGCTGAAATGTGGTGATATTAATAATGCTTTTAAAGAATTATTTAAACTATTACTATTTCTTGATCTTTATAGTTCCACGTCTTCGTTTACTGATGAGGATATTAGAAACTTTGTGGAACCATTAGAACTCCCTAATTTGACGACCGAGCAAAAACATTCTCTTGAATCTGAGATAAACTTGGAGGAGCTTGATGAGGTAATAAAGGCCTTACCGACAGGCAAGGCTCCAGGGCCAGACGGCTTTGCCGCTGAATTCTTTTAATCTTCTGCTACAAAACTGGCTCCACTTTTGTTAGAAGTTTATACAGAATCAATAAAGAATGGAAAGCTTCCCCCAACCAAGCCCGGATCAGTCTGATTCTTAAAAAGGACAAAGATCAAAGTGAGTGTAAGAGTTACCGTCCAATTTCCCTGATCCAGTTAGATGTAAAAATGTTGTCAAAGACTCTGGCTAACCGATTAATTAAAGTTATGACATCTCTTATACATATAGATCAGGTGGGGTTTATTTGGAGCCGCAGCTCTTCTGATAACATTAGGTGTCTCATAAATATTATGTGGTCAGTAGCAAATGATCATACTCCGGTCGCTGCCATCTCACTTGACGCCGAAAAGGCTTTTGATATGATATAATGAGATTATCTTTTTTAGATTTTGGAAATGTATGAGTTCGGAGTACATTTCTTGGTTGGATTAAGTTACTGTGGCAGGGTGGAGGGCGGGGCCGGGTCGTGATCATACACACCCGGTCCCATATTAGGCTAATCAAGCCTCTGAGGTATAAAGGTCGACTGCAGAGGGTCGTGCAGGAGAGAGAGATCGTTTTAATGAGCAACTTAAAACAAGACACAAACACACCCATGACGGACATGTCCGTAAACGATCTCTCTCTCTCCCGCACGACCCTCTGCAGTCGACCTTTATACCTCAGAGGCTTGATTAGCCTAATACGGGACCGGGTGTGTATGATCATGACCCAGCCCCGCCCTCCACCCTGCCACAGTTACTTTATAGACAACCTGTAGCGGCGGTACAAACAAATGGACTTAATTTCATATTATTTTATTTGGATAGGGGTACCCGGCAGGGTTGCCCTCTTTCCCCATTATTGTTCTGTCTTGCCCTGGAACCATTATCAGCCGCAATAAGAAATGAGTATGATTTTACAGGGGTGATTGCGGGGGGTGTGGCGCATAAGCTTCTGCTTTAAGCAGATGATATTTTATTATTTGTCTCTGACTACTAGATCTATGCCTTGCCACCACTGAATTATTAATTCCTTTTCCAAGTTCTCAGGATACAAAGTCAATTGCTCTAAATCCGAAGCTTTGGCTTTGACAGCATACTGTCCACTAACGGCCTTCCAGCTGGGTGCCTTCCAGTGGCCCAAACAGGGCATTAAGTATTTGGGAATTTTATTCCCAGCAAATTTGTCTGTTAATTTTGATCCCTTAATAAAAAGGTTTTCGATGATGTGTACAGCTGGGTTTCATTTCATTTATCGATGATTAGGAAGGTTAATGTAAAATGAATTGTATTCCAAAATCAAATTACCTGTTACAATCTCTCCCTGTAGATGTACCCCTCTCTTATTTCAAGCAATTTGATAGTATAGCAAAGTCCTTCATTTGGAATGGTAAACATCCCAGATTACATTTCAGTAAGTTACATAGGCTGATTGACAAAGGTGGGTTAGGCCTACCCTAGACTTTGTTTTTTTATTATGCATTCGGTCTCAGACATTTGGATCATTAGTCGCTTCCACCTGAGAGAGCCCCTCCCTGGTTTTATTGTCCAGATATTTATTTAAAGAGCAACATGCAGGCTGGACACCCCTATATACAGTAGCATAGTGTATGTTGATGATAAAACAACTAGATTTTCTGAACTGGAGTAATATATATTTAGCCATTAACGATATTTTGAGATAAATTGTGATAAAATAACTTCCGCGTCTATAAAGCACTCACCGGAAGTGACGATGGGCGAGGGAGTCTGGTCAAGTTCAAGCTCAGGTTACAATGGATGCGAATGAAGAAACCGAGTTCTCCGGTGTGGACGAACATGCCTATGATGGCCCACAGGCCTATAATTATGAGCAAATTAAGAGTTAAAATAATTAAAACTAAGACTTACTCTGCTAAGTCCTCGTTTTCGTTGCACAGAATGTCTGCTAACGTTAGCACTTTGTCCTCCAGTCCAGCCCGCGCCAAAATCCGGTGTACACTTTGACGGTGGACTTGATTCCATCGAGTGCACCGAGGGAACAGCATCAGTAATCAGCCTCACGTGGTCCTTACTCCGAAATCCCATCCGAGACTCCAACAAATCTCCAGGTCGATAATTCTCCGGAGTGAAATGTGCGCCACAAACGACCGAGTGTGTGGTAACAGACGCGGCAGTGAAGTCTGCTCTCTTCACCTGCACAAAACGCACTCAAGACCGAAAAGCCTTGTTTTTTCTAGAAGGAAAATGATGGACACGATGTCCTGACAGGCTGGAATTCGTGCAACCAGCACAAACACAATAATTTACCATTATGGCTTCTCTAAAACTTTCTGTACTGCTCTAACTACATCAACACCCACAATGAGAGCTGACCGCGAGCTCTTTTGTTTGCCTCGCCCTACGTCATATGACGCGTTGATAGCGGGAAAGGCGTATTCCAGAGCCTAGCACATTTTCATCAAAATCTCTACATCAAATGAGATTTCATTAGTAATTTCTACATATGTGTTTTTAAAAGACCTCTGCAGACAATATAAAGTATTAATTCAGTTATAAATTCAACCTGCATGTTGCTCTTTAAACGTAGCCTCGAGCAAATGGCTGAATCCTAAACTATGTCTTAATAAGTCCCCATTCTGTTGGTCAGCTTAGATTGTGAGGGAGTTAATACACTCTGTGACCTATATGAAATTTGGTTCACCATTTTGGGATTCCCAGATATTAATCTGCTCCCCCTACTCTCACTGTTTTTGGGAGTGGCACACATCCCCCTAGTGCAGCAGATATTCTGGGAGTGGTGATTGCTGCTTTTGGGAAGGGTCATGAGGCATCAGTGTATTACTCCATGCTAATCCAGAGTCTGGGGGATGGAGCTTTAAATTCTCTCAAAAATGTGTTTTTGGAGGAGGGAGTGTGGGATAGGATTCTTAAAAATGTCAAGTCTGCATCTAGAGATGCAAGGGTTCGCCTTATGCAATTTAAGATTTTACATAGATTTTACTGGACCCCCTCAAGATTACATAGGCTTGGTCTTAAAGACACTCCCACCTCCTGGTGTTGCCAGTCAGAAGTTGGAAACACAACTCATGTATTTTGGGGGTGTGTTAAGATTCAAGAGTTATTTGTGTGAAGTTTGGGGCACTCAAGTTTTACTTTGCCCCAGACTTTGTATTTTGGGCGATGTGGCGGTCATAAATTTGGGGGACAAATTTATAAAAAATTGGGTTCTGTCAAAATGTCATGATTGTAAGACAAGTCGTTTTAAGGTTTTCTTTTAAGGGTGGCAGCTTTTGAAGAAGGTGTATCTAGAGGATTGGGTCATTTGGATTTATTTATGGGAACGTGGGGCAAATATCTGGCATTTTTGGAGGGCTCTCGGGGAGGGACAGTGGAGAGAGAGGTGAAGATGTTATGTGTGTGATTATTAGGGCCCAAGCACAAAGTGCGTAGGACCCTATTGTTTTCGTTAGGATTATTATTATTATTATTATTATTTATTTATTTATTTATTTTTTTTACGACTTACGGGGCACTTTTGGGGCTCTTAACATGCTCAAAAACTCTTGAAACTTTGCACACGGGTCAGAACCTGCGGTCATTAGGGCCGGGCTGAAGCTGGTACCCGGGCGCGGCAGGGGGGCTCGACAGCGCCCCCTGGAACAGGGTCCGAAAACTTGGTCTATAACTCAAACACGCTTGCATGTAATAATATGAAACTGGGTACACATATAGATCTCATCGTTTCATATATCCTTCATACTTTTACTTTTTACCCCAGACCAACAGGAAACCGTCTATTTAGGGTTGTTTGAAAAACGCACGCAATGGAATTTGGAATACTCCTCCCAGAGAATTCCACCAATCGCCACCAAACTCGGTCAGCATGATGTCAAGACATTGAGCATGAAAAATTGCCGGCAGATTTTTGATATCTCTAACGGTTTGGCCGTGGCGAGGAAACGAAATGATGGCGAGAAACGAGAAACAGTCAGAGTGTTATAACTTCTGCATACATTAATTGATCTCGATGAAACTTCAGCGGTGTGTTCGCTCTAAGAGGCCGATCGCATGGATGTGACTATTGTGAGTCAAAGTTATAGCGCCACCAACTGGCAGAAGGAAGTGTGTCACTTTCAAAATGCTTTAAAATCACCCACTTATTGTTACACGATTTACTTCAAACTTTATGTGTATAATGTAAACACCCGGCAGATGTAGACGTGTGAAAGGATTATTGATATCTTAAATACTGTTGTTGTGGCAGCTCGTCAAACTTGAATTTTCTTTTTTGATGCCTGGTGCAGGGGCTCAGTAGCGCCACCTTCAGACAAAAGTGGGGTATTGGTTTCATACTTTGACCTAGAGTCAGATATTTTGGTTTGAATGTGGAACACATTGCAAATGAACTTTGAAGCTCCAAAAAGCACACAAAGGAAGCATAAAAGCAAGGAAGTGTGTTATAACTTTTGCATATATTAACTGATCTCGATGAAACTTCAGCAGTGTGTCACATGGATGTGACTACTGTGAGTCAAAGTTATAGCGCCACCAACTGGCAGAAGGAAGTGTGTCACTTTCAAAATGCTTTGAAATCACCCCTTATGTCTCAATAGAACAAACAGTTGATAAAGAAATCGGGTATCAATATATTGAATTATGAATTATTGCAGTGATCAACTTTAATGTCCGGTTAAGATGAAAATAAACTATTGCTCTGTCTAAGCCATTATCTTTCTGAAACACGTCACAAAAACTTACAGAAACTGATAACACAAACATGATGTTGGAAATACACACTTATCAGAATAGTTATATTAAACTTTAGTCTATTTCAGTTAAAGCCATTTCAGTTATAAAGCTGTCTCATGTAATTTCTCCTTTAATTCTATAATATAACCACTAGGTGGAGTTCTAAGCCTATTTTCTGTATTCTCGTTGTTTTAACGTATGAAGAAGACTTGTACATGTTGTTGAGAACGCAGTAAAGTGTGACGCATATTTCGTTCTGTGAGTTTTATGAGTACTCCGAGTCTTTATTAAAACCAACACATGAAACATATGTCTAAAGAAAGTAGGGATGGGCTGATCGATCCGAACGTATCAAAACGTCCGAGAATGATGATCAAATTTCAAAATGCTTTGAAATCACACTCTTATTTTTATTGTAAACCTGTGATAAAACATATATGCTTGTGTTTTACATTTTTAAGAAAACAAAAAAAATGGCAGCAAACAACCACTTTTATAATTATTGTTTTGCGATCTTTGCGATTGATTTTCTTTCTGATTAATTTTCTGATAAATCTACCATTTGTTGTTGAAATGACGTAGTTCCAACGGGAGTGCGAAGTGGAGGGCGGGTCCACCTTCTTCATGTAGCCAATCAGATGAGCTAATCGCTAACTCTCGATTTACTCTTATCTGATTGGTTTAAAAACACGCCAGTCACCAGAACACATCTTTAACATAATTTGGCTCACACCCGTTCTCGTTGCTGCAATGGTACTTTTAATAATGCACACATGCATGTTAAATAATAAATAAATAAAAGAACAAATGAATAAATAAATGAATAAATAAACCATGATTACTTAAGGTTACAAATACATACACACACACACTCCATCATTGCAATCTTGACATCGCAGCCTGTTCATTATATCCGCAATAAAATATAATAATAAAATAGTAAACCTAACATATAAAAATTACTCTGTTTAAATTAGGGCTGGGCGATAAAACGATCTCGATATGGCATCGCGATAATATTTATTTAGACTACTGATGATAAACTTTTGACATGTTTACTCGATATGGATAGACCTAACAGCCTATTACAAAGCAGAAATAAACGGACAACAGCCAGTCAGAACGCAGATTTTGGCTTGTAGCGTCTAAGTACACGCCCATTTGCTAGCGGAGCACTGTTTGAGCTACCGGCAGTGAAGAAAGTGAGTGTAAAGAAAAAATGAGTGGAAACGACTGAACTCGAACTATCTTCCAAAGCTGAGGAAATTGTTGACAAAAAAGGTAACAAGACGCCAATTATATGGAAGTGGTTTGGATATCTGAAAAGCGACGACGCGCAAATAAAGACGGTCTGCGAAATATGCCGTCGGTCGGTGATAACCAAGACGGGAAACACAAATAAAACCTTTTCGGTCACCTGAAAAGGTACCATCCCAGCGACCACACCGAGAGTATGAAAATGCGGGCCCATGTTAATGTTACTCCGTCCAAAAGTTTTGCAGACTAGTCTTTCTGGCAAAAAACCTATAATAGGGTAATTAGGGTTACATATGACGAGCACTACCTAAAAGGTGTAGCATAGTGACTGGTTTACAATGTTTACATTTTGCACTTTTTACTCAGATTGCTACCTCTAAAACATTTGAGATATTTAAAACCAGTACACAATTAATATTTTATTTATCTGACAGTTAAGTACTTAAATCTGCCAGGGACTTTGTGGTTCACTTGTTTACATTTGTTGTCTTGGTTGTACCTCTGCAAACATTTTGAAATGTTTGCTGCCCTGCCAAAGAAATTTGATGTGATAGTACTGTAGTCACAGCTTTTAGTTTAATATTTTATAATCAGTTACAAGGCAAGCTAACTTGCATTGTTTTGTCAAGGCAGATAAAGCATGTTTGCTAAAAGTAAAATGTTAACATTTAGATTTAAAGTTTATCAATATTCTTTTATAACAAAATATATTCTCAACCAATCCATGTTTGCACAGTTAAATGTTTGCATTGTTATTTATTTATGTTAATAAACTATATAGTTCAACTATTGAACCTTCTGGTTTCTTCAGGCATCATTATCAGTATACTTTTCAAACGGGCAGCATTATTAAATTATATATCAGTAACAAATATCGATCAATATGGAAAAAATATCGTGATAATATATTTTGCCATATCGCCCAGCCCTAGTTTAAATAGTCAGTAGTACAATTCAGTATCATTCACAGTAAGCACCGCTCCACTGTGATGTTTCCAAGCATATTTTTGAGCATGTAAAGCGGATGATTTTCTACGTCGGTATTGGAGCGTGAGTAAAGTACAAAGCCTATAATAAAGAATAGTTTAGCATCCAAATACATCGCAAATGTAAAAACATTTTGATTGTAAAGAGAGCGTTTTTTTATTCGTGTTCTGTTCTGAATATCATTCAATTTCAAGGATTTGTTGTGGAATGTTTTGAGAGTATCATCAAATAAGAATAATTCTCTCGTTTTAGTGATTCCCTAGTTATTTTTTTTATAATTCTAATCAGGTAAGGCAAGTAATATTCTCTGTGTCTTTATATAAATAAACCAAAACAAAAAAGTTTGAGCACCGCTGCTTTATGGCACGTTTTGGATTGTGGTCAGCACAGAAAACAGCGTACGATTCTTGAATGGTTTGAAAGTTATATTGAAATGCTTACAAAGGAATGGATAAGAGGAATCAACATTTTTATTTAAAAACAAGTCATCTGAAACCTGACATCAAGTAAGGTGAGGAACAACGAATTTCACACACTTGGAAAATGCTTTTTATTTGAATGAGTGAATGTGGCTCTTAAAAGAGCCATTGTTGCTGCCCTTAAAAGGACATTTGTTGCTTCATCTTCTGAGTTCCACCTGCAGAGCTTCTCGGAGGTTGCTCAGCAGAAGCTGGTTTCCCTCTGGTCTCAGGTGGACTCCGTCTCTGCACAGATGGAACAAGCCGATGTTTCTGTGGTGAATGCAGCGCATCTGCCTCTCTGCCAAGAAGCCAGACATGACGCCGTTGATCCACCGCCGGCTTCGTTCAATGCCATAGCCAGTCCTGCCAGTCTGTCCTCTCCAATTTAGACGGGGTAAAATGCCAGAAAACACCAGCCTGGTTCTGGGAAACATTTGTAAGACTTCGGTCAGGTCACTCTTTATTTCCGAAGAAAATCGAGGCGGTTGCGGCCCACCCGACACAAACTGTTCCCTCCCAGGTGAATAATGAGAATATCTGGAGCTGTAGCTTTGGCCCTGAGAGAGCGCAGAGCTGGAAACAGCTGCTCCCAGAGTCTGCCTCCTCTGCCGTCCCAGGTGATCTCACACTGAAGACCGAGGTTTCCGTCCAGGCGCTGCTCACAGAAGCGAGTATGCAGTGTGCGGATGATGGAACTGCCGACGATCCAAACACGTGAAGCCATCTCAAAGACGAGTGAGGGAATGTGATTTACAACCGGTATTTATGAGTGTTGCACGTTTGGTTCCTAAAGGTGTTACAGGCCCCACCCATTTCCAGATTCAATAATCGGCTCGTTCTTACATAGTAGAGCACGTTCGCACATGCGCAGTCTTCAAAAACGGTGCTTTATTTATTTATGTACCGTACAAAAACGGTACATAAATAACATTTGTATGTGTTCTAAACAAAAGACACAGGTTGTACTGAATGTCAGCTTGTTTATTTGGCTCAAGATAAGGATTTATTAAGTCCACATGTCATGCAAACAAGAAATGCTTCTAACTAGGTCGAGAGCTGTCGTTGCGAATGTTCGTTGGAGCTCTACAGCACACATCTTCTTCTCGACAGTCAAAGCGAGGTTACGTTATTGCCCATCGTGCACAGCAACCCTAAAGGCACGGGGGTGGCGGTGCCACCGGCTTGGGCCCGTCATCGCTGCTCGCAGCTTTAATTATACTTTATTTTATTATTTTATATTTGTTTTTGTGTGTATATAATCATGTGGCGGGTAGTAATAGAGGGGGTTAAGTATTGATTCTGTTTGTAAATGTTCTTGCTTTTATTTGTCAATATATGAATCAATTAAAAAAATGTAATAAAAAAAAAAAGACTCTTGAGACAACCAATTTTCTCAAAGAACATCAAACTACAGAATTTCATTTTTTACTGATAAATATACTTTTTTTTTAAAAAAAAAGCATCTGCTAAATTACTAAATGTAAAAGTAAATCACTTGTGGAGCTCCATTCATTATAATGGGAGCGATTGTCACTTTTAGAGCTCTAGATCTCAAAGTTATGATTTGGCATAAATTTAATTCACCTACCAGAGATAAGATGTGCGCTACAGTTTTTAGTACAGCACATATCAAGCTGTCTCGTTTCACTGCAGCAGTTCATGCATCCATTTGTCGTTGCTTTTTCGAAGATCTAAACACTTTCATTTCCATTAGTTCCAGGGAGCATCCAGCCACCGAACAACATTGTCCACATTTTAAGACAATGTTGTTAACCTTAGTAATGTTAATCGTGTTAAAGTCACTACGACTGAAGTGGCTTCCACTGTTATATTTAATGAGGGTGCATTCCATTCAGAAGTGATCATCACTATTCCCTATTCCCTTCGCAGACTTTACCATTCACCATGAGAGGTTTGAAAGACTAGAAGTGTGGGGCTCAAAAATAAGAGTCATTCAGAAATCACTTTTTAATTTTTTTTATTGGAAAGGATTTTTGAACCGATTTGATTATCGCTTCAAGCATCATGATTATTTTCCCTTCATAGTGCCCTTTGAAGAGTGATTCATCACTTTTGGAAGGTGACTACTAGCAAGAAATGTCCAAGGAACAAAAAGTAATTTCTTTAAACTGTCTTGAAATGGTCTATACAGAATCTGACTTTCAAAAATAAACCTACTAAGTCACTGGGTCAAGATGCCAAAGATTTTGTGGTACTCTGAAAGTTTCTATTTTTATTATTCCATTAAGTTTTCAATTACTGAGAAACCATTAAAGTGAACTCTCTCAAACACCCATCTGTTCATTTCCCCCGCTGGGACTATGGCAAATATCTAGCAACTAGCGACTCAGGATTTCTCCCACTTGGCACCACCTTTAATGGTTAAAATTCTGCAAAACATCCATAGGGATTGTATGAATTAAAACACACCAAAACATGTGGTCTGTTTTTTGTGACAGTTATTTAACAAGGGCATAGGCTATTCAGGAAGAAATTAGATATAATTTTCTTAAATACTTTTTTAGAGTTCAGCTGTAATGCATATTTTACTGCTGCACTAAATGGTACATCGTATCATTGTACTGACATGCACCAAAATCAAAAACTCTATATACTATACTGTATTTCTATAGAGAAAACACATTCATGAGAGATATTAAGGGAATAATCATGGTTCACATTATGGTCACTGTAAACTTTCAGAAATGACATGACAATGATTTGGCATTTATCATATACACCAATGAGCCAAAACATTAGGATCACTCACAGGTGAAGCGAATGACGTTGATCATTATAGAAGGCCACATGTCAAGGTCTGGGTAGATTAGATGGTAAGCGAACAAGAGATAAGACCTGATAGAATTAGACAATGGCCTATCAATAATGATGGCAAGGTGACTGGGTCTGAGCATCTCTGAAACAGCAAGGCTTGTGGGGTGCTCACGGTCAGCAGTGGTGGGTATTTGCCAACAGTGGTCGGAGGTGGGACAAACCACAAAACGGTGACACCTTCAGGGGTCTTGTAGAGTCCATGCCTTGGCAGGTCAGTGCTGTTTTGGCGGTACATGGAGGACCAACAGCATATTAGGCAGGTGGTCATAATGATTTTGATATATGGGCCAAACAGGAAATAATCATATTAAATCTGAATAAATAAACTTAAATCTCACTATTTGTAAATATATCCCAAAATAGTAACCTGAATAAAATATAAAGATAATGTAATGCCCAACCAGATGGATAACAGACTCTAGACTCGTGTAGCCAGACCTATGATTGCTGGATAGGTCTGGGGTCTATAGCCACTTTAGTTTGCCAAGAACTGACCATTTAGACTGGAAAAGCTATCTAACTGACATGTAAAGCAACCAATCACACTTTATTATGTCAATATGGAGTGTTTAGGGGTGGGGTTATCGGAGATGTATCATACCATGGGGAAATAAATCATTTATATAATTGCATGCGAGTCTTTGCAAGCTTGCAGAGAAAACACATGGGAGAAGAGCATGAAATGTGTAGAGAGTCTAAGTACAGAAAACCTCATTATAGAGATTTCCACTAGCTCTGCTAGTGGAAATCGGCTTTATTTTCTGCTATGTGGCTCAAACAAACATCTGAATATCTTTAAAGGATTTGATGTCACTAGCCTGGCAAACTTGGGAAAATTCTGTGATTATTTCATCCTCAAAAGTGCTCTATCAACGTAAAACCTTGTGAACACAACTCGGCTTCCAGGTGGACTGTTAAAACCTGCTTTATCCGTATTTTCACAGAAGTTCCATCAAATCCCCCAATCATATTTGCACTGACTTGATCGAGGAAGCATTTTCCAGTTTTGTGTGCTATAAGCATCAGACAGTTAGTGCACGGACTGTTAGTGGGCATGCCGCCTGAGACAGACTCAGAAAATAGTTTTCTATTTCTTTAAAACAGTAAACATATTTTGTATCAGTTACATTTGTGCAACACTATGTTTATTATTATGAAATAAATAAGAGGGAGTGTTTTTGTTTAGTTTCACAAATTTAAAAGTGGCCATTAGGATGCCTTATGGGTGGGGGGTGGAGGGGTCACAGGTTTTTTCTGCATATCGCGGCACCGTTTTGCAGCATGTTCAGCATAAGCTGCAGCCCGTTTCAGCTTATCACCGCCCGTTTGGCACTGTTTTGCAGCTGGCCCACCGGGAAAAGTCCAGGTTCTCCATCCCCCCCTGCTTAGGGGTCGTGTTTGGCAAAATTTCTCAGCATGCCTTGCAGATGCTGGATTGCATAATTCATTTCTTGATAAAGTAATTCGTTGTTTTGTGATGGTACAATTTTATCGTGATGTGTTTGTCAGTTCATGAGATTTTCTCAAACAACAACCTGCTTCTATATTCAAATATAAAATATTTGATTCGCTTGATGTTCAGATTTTTAATGCTATCGAAGGATGCCTTTACTCAGGAGTCTGGTAAACGGCAAAACGGTCAGCAGCTGATGATTTCTGTCCTTGTTGGATAGTGAGTTATGCCCACACTTCCTCTGCTATCATTTAATAGATGCTTAATCATTTTAAAATGGACGTGCCCTGCAATGATTCACTCCAGTTTTCCCTACCACATGCCACTGGCGAAATTTAAGTGAAAACATCCCCTGATTATACTTTGCTGGTGACTTAATTTGCTCTCTCCATCACTCTGGATTTTATTCCTTATCACTTAAATGCACGTAAAGGTGCATTCAATAATTTAACAATTGTGCCACTGCCTGATATAGCGCCCCTAGCATAAAAAATCAATGACATTTTGCATGTGATCTCAGAATGTTCTCTTGTCCATGTTTTTAAGTTCTGGTAAGTTTGAAGAGAATTTTGATTTAAATTCTGATTTTATCAGAATTTAAATCAAAGTTAAAAACTTTTCTTTTTGAGCAGGCTTACGATTGTCCAAAGGTGTAAACATATATATGTGCGTTGATGTACCTTTTTATCTTGCATTGCTTTTTGAACAGCATAGCTGTATTTATGTATTTTGGTGATGTATTTTGGTGATATTTCTTTTATTATGTGTGTACAGCACAGTGGTCAACTACTGTTGTTTTTATTGTGCTCTATACATTGATTGATTGATTGATTGATTGATTGATTGATTGAAAATTGCGCTTACAAGATACAGGCGAATTAGTCATTATAGGCTACGCCCAAAACATATTGGCTAAAATCTTCTGAACAACAAAATCTTTTGGATACATTTTTTTCTGGAGGGTCTGCAGATGCTGAATAACAAATTTCATACAAATCATTACATTTTTGTAAATTGCAAAACGTTTTAAAATTAAGAAATAAAACGTGCCTAGAACAGGATGGGAATTGCATGCTGGTTAAGCTAGTCTTTATTGCAGGAAAGCAAGTATGAAAGCCGCAAAGGCTACCTCCTGAATTTCCTGATTCCCATTGAAAAGACTGTATTTCGTCAGAGAATTCTGTATTGCAAAAAATAAATGTGACTCACAGTTAAGCGGAAGTGTGTAATTGTGCCAACAGTGGCAGCAAAATGTAATTACAAAAATAATGACTGAATAATGAGGTAGTCCCAAACACTCCCTTTCCACCCTCCTACTTTCTTCCATTGTTAGGACAAACAGGTTGTCCTGCACAAACTCATGACATTAGTTGAGCAAGACAGGTCATGTTGACATGTCATACTGTGCAGAATATTGTTTAGAAAGCAATACAATGCCAGTGTTGACACTCTCTTAAAGTCAAGTTACGAATGATTTAGTTGTCTAAGCACATTCAATTGAGATGGGTGAAAGTATTTTAACATAAAATATGACAAACTTCAACTTTAAATTTGTAAAACCAAACAAAGCCATAATTTGTATGGTAACTGTTATACCTGTGCGATTGGTCCACGAGAGCCTTGGAAGGAAGCCTCCAAATGATTTGAGGTTTTGGGTTCCCAATTGCAGAGCAGTTTAGCTGAAGGTGAGCACCATACACTAAATCAATTTTCCGTTGTGACGTCTCAATGATTTTAGGGGCAGTTTCTGTCCTCCTCACAGAAAGTGTGACCACACGCCGCTCAGATCCAGTGGAGCTTGTTGCAATGCACTCATATTTTCCACTTTCAGTTACTGCTAGGTTTCTCAGGTAAAGTGTACCATTTAAATATACGGATACTTTAGTGTGTGAGTAAGTTAGAGGCCATACAATAGTACCATCATGTAAGACCCAGTGTGTAGTGGGTTTGGGGTCACCATGAGTGGTGCAGGGTAACAAAAGACTCTGCCCAACATCTGTTCTCACTAGCTGTTGTTTCTCCTCCAGTATTACAGGGGGTGCTGCTACCACCTGAAGACGCACAGTAATGGTGTCAGTACTGGCTGGATTGCTTGCAATACACTTATAATGTCCTCGATCAAAAACTGACACATCTTGTATGGTTAGTGTCCCCATTGAGGTTACTATTACTCTACCATGCTTGGTGCCTGGACCTGTAACCTCAGTGCGATTGGGTAGAATCCATGACACAATTGGCACTGGTCTGCCCTCTGTCTTGCATTCCATGTGCACCGTTTTCCCAGCAAGAACCTTGAGTTCTCTCATCTTTGGCTCCAGTATTCGAGTGGGATAAGCCACAACTGACAACATAACCACAAGCTTGTCAGACCCATACTCATTCTCGGCCAAACATATGTACTGTCCATGGTCTTTAATATTTGCTCTATGGATGGACAATGTTCCATTCTTCAAAACCTCAAATTTACCCATTTTACCCTTGAAGGTCAACATACTACCTGATGATATAAAGGAGACAAAGAATAAAAAATATTAGAAAGCAGAAAAGGCCATTTAAAGTTGCATAGCTTCCACTTATGCAGGGTAATTGAGATAAAGTGAGTAATATTTGGCTGGTCATGTGCAGCCAGCACCATATGCAAAATCTGAATTAAAAAAAAAATAGTATCTGTTTAAAAGTGAAGAAATTATCAAAAAATCACTAAAGCCCTATTTGGATGGGATTTGTTGGGGTTTGTGATAATTACCAGAGTTTCTCTGTGATTTTAATCCTGTGCAAATAAGTCATATCAGTAATTTTATTTACTGCATAAGACTGTCCTGCAATGGAAAAGATTACAGCATTTATATGTTCTATAGAAATCTCAGTAAAAATAACCCCAGTGTAATGATTAGTCAGTGGAGTTGGGATCCAAGTGCAGCTTTATTAACAGTAAACTTAGTCATATATACAGCAAGGGTCAATCACCATCAATAGTAGTATCCAAGGTAAATCAGAGAGATAGAGACAGAGCACCTTCATCTAAGATGAAGTCTTAGATCACGGGTAGAGAGCCATATCCATTTACCGGGGTTGTATTCAGAATTGGGGTGACGATGATGATTGGCTTGTTTCTCTTGTCTCCTGACAGCCTGTTGAAGATGGACGTGTGCTTGATACCAGATGGCCTCTCTTCTGAGGAGCCAGTCATTGATAGCAGGAAGGTTCGTGGGCTCCCCTGACCAGGGAAATAAAAGAGGCTAAATACCAAGAACACACTGGAAGAGAGTTAGACCAGTTGATGGTTTGCGGACAGAATTCTGGGCATATTCAGCCCAAAGTAGATAGCGGCTCCAGTCGGATTGATTCTGATTGCAGTAGGTTCTGAGGAAACAGGTCAACTCCTGATTCATGCATTCAGTTTTGCTATTGGATTGTGGATGGTACCCAGAAGTTAGGCTGACATTTATGTTCAGTTGATGGAAGAAAGTTGTCCATAAGCGGGAGGTGAACTGAGGCCCTCGGTCAGGTAGACCATAGAATCTGAATATGTAGATGTTCAGCAGTTTCAAAGGCAGTAGGTAACATGGATAAAGGAATTAACCTTAGAGAGTGATCTACTACCATGAGAATGGTGGTAAGACCATGAGAGAGGGGAAGATCCGTGACAAAATCTATGACAATATTAGACAATGGACATTGAGGTATGGGTAGAGGCTAACTGGGCTAACCCAGCTGGAAGTTATGTAGACAATTTGTTGATGTTGAATGTGGAACAGTTCTGGACATCACGAATGGTGTCCAGAACTGGATGATCATTGTGGGAGGTAAGATGGGTTCTTCAGTTGGAGCTTGAAGTGAGTATTCATATTGGCGAGAGAAAGCGTCGGCATTGACGTTTTTAGAGCAGGGACGATATGTGACTGAAGTTGAAGCGTGTAAAGAATAGCACCCATCTTGCCTGTCTAGGGTTGAGTCTCTTGGCTGAATGCAAGTACTCTATGTTCCAATGATCCATCAAGACAAGGAAAGGATGTTTGGCTCCCACCAACCAATGATGGCATTCATCGAATGCTGCTTTCATGGCTAATAATTCTCTGCCCCATTAAACAGAACTATGATGTCGAGAATAGAGTTTGCGTGAGTAAAAGGCACATGGAAATAGTTTAGGAGGTGTTCCGTGAGATGATGGCTCCAGTACCAGTGTTAGAGGTATCTGCTTCGACAATGAATGGGCAATCAGGGTCTGGATGGTGAAGGATGGGTGCAGTGGTGAAACATACTTTGAGATCCTGGAAAGGATTGGAGAGCAGCTGGAGTCCACGAGAGCCGAGAGCACTTCTTCTTAAGCATTGACGTCAGAGGCACAGCCACAGTACTGAAACCTCTTACGAAATGACTGTAGAAATTGGCAAAACCTAGGAAACTTTGCAATTCCTTTATCGTGGTAGGTTGTGGCCATTTCAAAACTGCTCTTACCTTGTTATCATCCATCACCTGGGCTGATGACATAGCATAGAAACGATTCTGATTTTTGATGGAACTCACATTTCTCAGCCTTGGCGTACAGTTGATGGGTGATGAGACATTGCAGAACAGCTCAGACGTGCTGTTCTGCAATGTCTTGGACTATTGACCAATCCGAAAGGCATGACCCCGTATTCAGAGTGCCCTGTGCTGGTTGAAAAAGATGTTGTGGCAGCGGGGGCGTGGCCAAGCGCCCGTCCGGGAGAGGAAAGCGGTAAGGGCGCTTACACCTGAGCTAAATTATGCCTAACACCTGTCTCTAATTCCAGTGAGCACGAGGAGAGCGGCATAAAAGCAGACACAGAGCCTCCAGTCGAAAGAGAGAGCCCCACAAGCCAACCCACTGCGCTTGTATACTGTTTTGTTTACTGTGAATCTGTGAGAGAGAATACGTCAATTAAAAGCCTTACCTTTAGTTCACAACCTCGTTTCCTGTGTTCTCCTTCCCGTGAGGGTCTTACAGATATCTTCCACTCATCCCTCTCACAAATGCGGATGAGCTGCGAATATAGAGTTTGGTGAAATAATTGGCAGAACAGAGTTGTTCAAGGGCAGCTGGAACCAGAGGCAGGGGGTAGCGAAACTTTACAGTGATTTAATTTAGACCACGATAATCAATACATGGGTGAAGACCTCCCTCGTTCTTGCTCACGAAGAAGAATCCATCTGATTGTTGGTGAGGTTGAGGGTCTGATAAACCCCTGGAAAGTTCCTCCTAAATTTTTGACTTCATAGCCTCAGACTCAGGTTGGGACAATGGGAAAATTCTGTCTCGTGGAGGTGAGGAACCAGGTAGTAATTCTATGGCACAGTCACTGGAGCGGTGAGGAGGAAGTTGCGAGGCTTTGGTTTTGCTGAAGGCCTCAACTAAGTCAAAATACTCAGGAGGTAGATTGGGAACTGTAGTAGGTTCAACTCAAACAGCAACAGCTCTAATAGTCCTGGGAGAGATGGGCTTTAGGCAAGTGGAAAAGCAAGAATGGTTTCTGTGTATAGTGCTCCAACTTGTAGAATAATATCTTTGGTAGTGTGTTGAGCATGACTGTCACTCTCCAAAAAGTCAGCTTCAAATTATCCTCAACCCACATGGTTTGAGCAGCGAGAGTACAGACGATAAGAGCATATTCCATGGCGGGAACATTACCCTGATGAAGAGAAAGCAGCTGATCTCCGGCGTCTTTGCTCCCACTGGATGTTTAAAAACTGCATGAAATCGTTGGAGGAAGAAACTGAATGAAGGGAAAGTTTTTTGGGCATCGTTCCACACTGCTGTAACACAGCCTAATGCCTTACTGGTTAGTAGAGAACATACAAAGGAAATGCGGTTCTCATATGTGTGGTATAGTGTGGGCTGTTGGTTAACAGTGAACAGTAACAGTGAACATTGGAGCAGAAATCCCTTATATTTAGCAGGTGACCCATCGAATTTCTCAGGAAAAGCAAGGCGTGGGATAGCGGTGAGTGTGCAAGATGAGGCCGGGTGTGCTGCTAGGGTTAGGTGTGGGTAAACTATGGTTCTTCAGGGTTTTAACAAGCTCCTCTGTTAACAATGCCAGCCAGTCAAGCTGTTGGTGGTGTACTGCCAGTACATTCTCTTGGGCCAAAAATTCGGTGGTTAGTTGCAGAAAAGTCTTCTGTAATGATGAGTCAGCAGAGTTGGGATCCATGTGCAGCTTTATTAATAGTAAATGTAGTAATATAGACAGGCAGGGGTCAATCACCAGCAATTGTAGTATCCAAGTTAATTCAGAGAGATAGTCACAAAACAGGCAAGTGGTCAGGGCAGGCAATCACAGGTAATATCTAGGTAAACAAAGCAGTAACAGTAGGCAGGCAGCAAAGGGTCACAACAGGGTAAACAGTCCAGGATCATACACAGGTTAGGCAGTAAATACAGATCATGCTCAGAAATATCAGCCAGGACAAATCAAGACTTCACAAAGACAGAGTGTGAAAGTGAGTCTTAAATAGCTGAGTAGAAGTGAGGAGGTAATCAGTGTCAGGTATGGGGATTATGGGAAATGGAGTCCAGAGTGTTAGAGTCAATACTCAGGTGATGGAGACATCTGGTGGAGAGCGGGAGGAACTACAGAGGTGGGATTCGTTACACCGAGGTTATACTAATTCTGTTTAAGGGCAAATATTACACAATCCCCTGTAAGATAGGAGGTTTTCTGGAATTTTCACTGTTTTATGATGGAAGCGCTCCTGGATGTTATTTACCTTATACCTGAGGTGTGGTATTATTGTGTGGCGCAGATTCCGAAGATGCAATATGAAAACGCAAATAATTTATCAGAGGATTAAAGCTGGTAGCAACTTTAGATAAGATTTTTTCTGCAGTAGCTAGCCTTGCATATAAAATATCCCAATACATAAATTACACATAACTGATAAATGACAAAGACATGCCCATGTCTGTAATCTATATATTAAACAATACAGATGTCCACAGTAACAATTACTTAACAGACCTATGTCCCATCCGATTAGGCCTGAAGTGCACCTTTTGAAATTATATTATATATTCATATATTGAGTATATACCAAATTAAATGTAAGAATGTACAAGAAATATCAAACTCAGCAGATTACAATAAATATTTAAGACTTCTGGTAACAAGGTAATTTAATATAAATGTCCTTGCAGTTTCCATTTAACCATTACTGTATATATGACTTGTATTAATATACCTGTGGTAGATGGAAATCGGCTCCAGCTGATGGTGGGTTTAGGATGACCAGTCACATTGCAGGGAAGGAAAGCATCAGAGTTTGACAGAACAGTGAAACTGGCAGCTTTTCCACCAATAATCCTTGGCTTGGAAATTATATCCGTAACAGATGACGGGTCGAAGTCAATGATAGAGGTGTCATACATTGTTGAGTGATCATACTCATTCACATTGCCAATTTCAGTACTGTGTGGAGATTGAGTGAACAGATAGTTTCGTTCTGCTGATTGAACAATAATTGTTTCTGTGACTGTGCTCTCCTTAGATTTGCCATAAGGTATGCCAGATGGGGCATTTGGCTTAAGACAATCAAAACAGTCCACGTGTTTTTGTTCATATACAGTTGGCTTAACTCTTATCACAGGTCTCTGTGTTGTATATATTCCTCTTTCTGGGGTAAGTCTTGTATTACTGTTCACTCTGACTCTGTTGGCTTTACTCTGGATTTGATATTGTGGTGTAGTTTGTGGTCTAATGACTGTAGGTTTTATGTTAGGTGTAGTGGGTTGAGAGGTCACAGTTGATGGAGATGTCTCTGATTCTTTGAAGGGTGTATTCAAAGGTCTTAATGATACAGCTCTGTGTTTAGTTTGTGATGCTATAGTAGGGGATATTTTGGTTGAAGATCTGCCTGCAATTTTAGTCACTGTGATGGTTGACGATTGTGTGGTTGTTTTTCTTGCCAGTCCTCGCCCCTTGAGGTCTTGTCTGCGAAAACCAGGCTTTTGATTTTGCCATAATCCTGTTTGAGAACCGGAAAATCTTTCCTGAACATTGTCTTTCTTTAGTTCAGTTCTCCTTGTTGTAGGGGCTGGTAGTGTACCTGAAACTGGATCAGACTCTTTGGTTATGGATGGCTCATTGAAAGCTGGAAATGTTGAGAACAATGTTGGTGATAGGGTTATGTCTTTGTAAGATGAATCTGATTCTGTAAATGTGGAAGAGCCTGATGAGTCATCAAATGATTTCTCTGGAGTGTCATTTTCTATTGTAATTGAAGGAAAGGCAATTGTTTGTGGAAGCTGCAATTTTTTAGTAGGTACTGCAGTTGTTGCTCTGTCAGGTTCTGCTGTGGTTGTGAATGCCGTGTTCCTCTGTTCCTCTGCAGTGGATGGTGTAAATTGATTTTGAAGTCTGCTGAGAAATTCTCTCTTATCCCATTTGCGGCCGAACTGTGAAATCTTCCCATGTGTGATTGTTGAAGTCTTTGTGGTTGTAGTTGTAATAGGAGTTGAGAGGTACATAATAGCATCTTTGGTTAGTTCAACAGAATCTTTATAATCCTTTGACTCTTCGGGCATAGAGGGCACCGTTGTTTGTGACATCTGTGAATCAGTTACAGTGTATGCCATGGCAGGTTTTTCTGTCACTCTCGAAAAGAAAATTGTCATGTGATATCTAGCCGTAGTGTTGATCAGGCTTTGATCCACTGTTGTTTTGCATTTCTCTGTAGACACTTCAGTTGTAATTTTTTTTCTGTCACCACATTCTGTGATATTGTCCGCAGTGTGTGGAAAAGTGAGATTGTACTCGTTGTTTCCAGAGCGATGTTTAAATTTTTCTAGTAAAGATTGTATGTCTGTAATTTTACTGGGTCGAATGATCCTGCGTCTGCCATGAAAGTTACGTCTCTTTCCTGACTGCTTTTTAGAGGCAACGATTTGGATCTGGTGTTTTGAAATGAAGGTGGACCCAGGAAGGAGATGAGGTGAATTGATTAGTTGAGTAGTGTGAAAGGTGATCTTGTCTTGCTCTCTCTCGGTTGTGGTGACTGCTGTAAATATGGTCTGACTCTCAGGTTCCAAATGGGTTCCACTTGAGTTCTGGATGTTGTATAATGGTGTTGCTACAGTTGCAACCTCTTCTGAGTCCCCAGAGAACAGAAGCTCCATCTTATCTGCAACTTCTTTTAGAGTAAGTCTGAGAGTAACGGCTTGCCCAGAGGATCTATTTGTTCCTCTGTCATATATGTGGCTTTCACCATCACTATGGCTTATCACATAACCTGAGTTGGTTGTGTTCAAGGTTGTCTCATCTCTTTGAATTCCATACTTACTTGGAGTGTAACTGGCCATTACTGGGGTGGCATGTGTCTGAGTTTGAGAGTAAGAGTATGATGTGGCTGTAACCAAATTTGATTTCTCTTGTTTTCTCAAGATGTTACTTACATGATCAGTTTTTACTTTCCTGAAAGCACTGTTTACCTTTTTGTTATTTGTCTTTGAAATTCCAATATCTCTTGTTTTAATTGTGCTAACCGGTTTATGGTCAAGTATTTGGGTAGTTGTCACAACAATTAATTCATCTTCAGATATACCATCCCCTGAGGTTGTATCCATGTCATCAGAGAGTCCTTTAAGAGCTTTGGACTTCTCAGACAAACTTACTATCCCATCCTCATATCTTCCTTTATTTTGAGACCTCTTGATGAAAGTGGCAAATCTTTCAGCATCAACTTTCCTGAACTGTTTATTATAGACTCTTTTTGGCCATCCAGTGCGTCTTCCATTTCCTCTTCTGCCAGTGGGAACCTTATGAAATCGGGGCTGAAACCAATTGTACAGTCTGTCTGATGTAATGCTCCTCGATTCCTCACTAACTCTGTGAGGGAGATCTCTGCTATGATGTTTCTGGCTATCATCTATAATTTTCACAACATCATCACCAGACTGCTTTATGTCAGCTGTATTTGTGCTATTTGAGAAATGATCATTAACAGTTACTTGAGAAGATAGCAAATCTGTTCCTATATAATTTGCAGCTAAGCACCTGTAAAATCCTGTGTCTCGGGATGTCAGTCCATGTATTACCAAAGTACCATTTTTGAAAAGCTTCCTGTTTCCATAAGATTTGTCTAAAACTGTGTGGTCAGGAAGTATCCACTGAATGAAAGCTTGCGGGCTGCTAGATGATGTGCAGTCAAGAAGTAAGGTCTGACCAAGGATGTGTGAGATTTGGACCCCATTTACTTCTTCTTCTTTGATATCCGGTGACAAAACAGTGACCCTGAAAGCAAGAATGTCTGCATCCAGGTAGTTAGTGGCAATGCAATGATATACACCGGTATCTGTGATTTCAGTATATTTTAATGTAAGCCTCCCTTTAGTATTTACTGCAATCCTTTGGTCCTCACTTTTGTATGGTGCTCGTACTTTGCTTCTATCTGGTAGAATCCACTCTACGATGGGATTAGGATCCCCAAAGGTCTGGCAGTTCAGTTCCACTGATACACCAGCAAGGACTGAGTGTTCAGTCTTGGTCTGGTTGTCCTTTCTGATCATTGCCCAGCTATATTGATCTCTGCTATTGTTACTACTATCAACATTTATTTGAACATTGGATGAATACTTGATATTAAGGGTCGGGAATGTTGTTGTAATGCGGTCCATCTGTAAGTTAACTATACCTTGCATTAACCATGCAGGATTGGCATTGATTTTTGCTTCAATTTCTGTGAAGACTTCATCTGCAGTGGGTACTGCTTGCTTGTAGGTGTAAACTGTGCCTGGTTGCAAAGAAAGTAATACCCCTCGCTCAAGTCTCATAGGGGAATCACTATAGGAAGCCAAAATGTTCCAAACCTGCCATATATGATCATAATCAATGTTGCAGACCAGTGATGTAGACACATACACACTCAGGGCAGTAACATCTCTATTGACTCCATAGGTTACAGTTAGGTTGTCCATTCTTGTAGGTCTCTGTACAACACATGTTATACTGGCATCATTGTGGAACTGATCAGTTATGTTAATTTCCAGCATACCAATGGGTGCAACAAAATCCTTAGGAGAGACTGAAGTATAGTCACTGTCACCCAAAGTAAAATTCCTCTGTTTTAAGTGAGGGTGAATCCATGGCTTAAGGCATGTGTAGCCATCATTTGACAAATGAATAATACTGCTGCCGCTAGAGGAAACTGGGAATTCACAAACAGGGCACAGCTGTTCTCTGACAGTCTTCCTGTCTCTTTTGCATTTCAGAACACCTGTAAATGTAAAATATTTACAGATTGTGAAAGTGTCCAGATTATTGATATTTGTAATACTATCTGTTGTGTCAAACTATGGCATTTGATCTGTTATTTTTAACAAAATATTACAGATCAGAATCTCACCAGGGTTTTTCTGTGTCCACTCAGCAAACCAACCCATCCGACAATCACATGACCAGGGGTTTCCACTGAGGAAGAGATTCTCTAGTTTATTGCAGCCAGCAAACACTGTTGCAGGCAATGTGGTGAATTCATTGTCTGACAGGTAAATGTTCTTGAGAGATGACCATTTGAAAATCTGGCTGTACCGCAGTGAAATAAATGTATCTGGATGAAGCTGTTGGAGCAGGTTTCCCTCAAGGTTGATCAACTGCAGCATTTTTAATCCATAAAAACTCTCTGGATGAATGAAGGTAATGTGATTATGGTCCATATGCAGACGTACAAGATTGTCCAGGCCTTTAAATGTATCTTTTCTGAGATTCTCAACTCTGTTATAACTAATTTTCAGAACCTAGGCATGTGAATAAAAATTAAGAGTTAGGAGGTAAAAATGTATTTACTGTAATTTATAATTTCAGGCCAATTTCAGACTTTAGCAAAAATTACAAATCCAAAAGTACATTTTATCATTTATATCATTTTAACAATGATATCCTAATCCCAGTAAATTCAATCAAAGCGTGTCCTCTTATTAATGTAATTGAAACTATTCCAACACTATCCCAAATCTTAGGTTACAATCTATTTTGTACATTTTGAAATGATAATCAGCCAAGAGTTGGGCATGTGCACAAGTGTACTGTATTATTAAATAATAATTTATCTTTTCTCTCTCTATCTCTCTCAATTCTGCTGCATGTGGCCACAACATTTGCATTGGAAACAGGAATACTCTTTGTAAAACATTTAGAAAAAGACTACTCTCTCTCATCAGATTTATTCCTCAATGCAGCAGCATGTCAGTGCAGTTAATAAGAAGCTCTTATTGTGCAACAGGGGATCTACAGTAGATTCAGCACTGGCAGTATTCCTAAAAGGGAGAGGTAGAGGGCAATTCAAGCATGAATCCTGAGGCAATGCCAGCCTAGTCTTAGCCACAAGCTTTCGATCATATAGCTGTTTGCAGCAACAAAGTGAATGGAAGTCATTAATTTGCAATGATAGTGAGCAAATGCAACCTCTGGCATTGCAATGTGTGTGTGTCCAGTAATGCGACAAAGTTGACTATTATGCAAATAAGAATTTACATGTGACATGGGAAAAATACCAATAGGACAGAAGTAGTATCAATGGATACAATCTGTCTGCCAATCATAACACTGGTTAGGACCCAATTTTTTATGTGTTTATCCCCTATATAGATGACTGCTCCATTGCCTAAAATACAGAGTCTGGGGCAAAATTGAATTTGAGTGCCCAATACATAACACATAAAAGTCTGAACCTTCAACCAAAATTCTTGGATCTTAACACACCACCAAAAAACATGGGTTGTGTCTCCATATTCTGATTGGTATCGCCAGCAGCTGGGTGTGTCTTTAAGACCAAGCCTATACAATCTAGAGGGGGTCCAACAGAATTGATGTAAAATCTTGAATTGCGTAAGGCGCACCCTTGCACCTCTAGATGCAGACTTGACGTTTTTCAGAATCCTAGCCCACACTTCCTCCTCCAATACCAAGTTTAAATCTTCCTCCCACAATCTCTTGGGAGAAGTTAAAGCTCTAACCCCCAGACTCTGAATTAGCAGGGAGTAATACACTGATGCCTTATGACCTTTTCCAAAAGCAGTAATCACCTCTCCCTTCAGTGTCTTTTGCTTTAGTGGGTATATGCTACTCCTAAAAATAATATAGAGCAGATTGCACAGCTGTAAATACCTAAAGAACTGAGATCTGGGAATCCTAAAATGTTGAACCAAATTTTCAAAGGATCTCAACACTAGACTCTCAATATAGGTCACCGAGTGTAGTAACCCCCTCACAATCCACTCTAACCAGCAGAAAGGGGACTTATTAATACATCATTTTGGGTTCAACCATATGCTCGAGGCAACATTGCAACATCACAAAATACTGAGTGCAAATGCAAGATAACAGGATGTAATTAAACTTCTCTGATTATTTTGATAGAAAGGCAAGAACTTCCTGTTCAATACAAAACCAGGGAGGGGCTCTCGCAGGTGGAAGCAATCAATGAGTCAAATATCTGACAGAATGCATTATAATAAAACAAAATCTTGGGTAGGCCTAGCTCACCTTTGTCAATCAGCCTATTTAACTTACTTAAATGTAATCTGGGACGTTTACCATTCCAAATGAAGGCCTTCACTATGCTATCAAATTGCTTGAAATAAGAGAGGTCGTTGAATTTTGGAATACAATTCATTTTTATAACATTAACCTTCCAAATCATAGATCAACGTAATGAAGACAAGTTCTTTAATTTAGTCAAACTCCCACTTAGACTTTGGGAAACAGTTAATGTTACTCAATTAGTGCCATTTTAGTGCATTTTTATCTTTGTACTGTGGAAGTCTTTGTTTGGAAAATGTTTACATAACATTATTGTCATTTATTGTTTCTTTTTCTTTGCTAAAAAAGAATTAAGTGAATTCTGACAAGAATACTGTAAAATTTCAGCACTTTCAAAACCTGCAATTGATCACGATTAACTCTTGAAAAATGTGATTAATCGCATTTAAATATTTTAACTGACTGACAGCACTAAAATATGATATTACATCATCACTATTATACTTTGTAATTTTTGTCAGCTTGTCTATACATACAGTAACATGCAATATTCTTAGTACTTTAATTTGAGTACAACACGATTTAGATTTTCCACTGATTCATATCACTGATCCTTAAACTCGCATTGCTCGCTGATTCTTCATATGCAGGAAGTTCTATGTAAACCATTTCTAACTTTTAATTGTTCAATTGAGTCTCTTAGCATTTTAAAATCATATAATAATAATAGGGCTGTCAATAGATTATAATTTTTAATTGAATTAATTACATGGTATGCTGATTAACTATTCAAATTAATCGCATACATAAATATTTGCTCAGAAATCCCCTCAAATAACAATAATTCAATACATAATTATTAAATAATTATAAATAGTTATTTAAATAATTATAAATAAAATATATATATATATATATATTATAAAAAATAATAATACAGATAATTAAAATGCATTACATTGTTTTGACACACAAGTGATGCATTAATAATGACAATTCAAATAGTGTGTTTATGTAACCTGCTCACACAAACACAAGACGAGACAGTCACAATGTAAATGGGAAACTGCTTTATTCACAAAGCAAAGCAGGCAAAAGTACAAACAAGGGGCAAATCCAGTGAAGAGTAGTCAAGTGGAGCGAGAGGTCGAAGCCGGGGAATCGGAGAATATAAAAGGGGCAAATCCAAAGAGAGAGGTCGTGGAAAGCGTAGGGTCAAAGCCGGGGTAATCAGAATCAGCGAGACGGGACTAGTGGGAGCAAAAGACAGGGGAACAAGGGGAGCTGGCAAGCTAAGGGGTGAACGAGAGGAGTACTAAACTAGACGAGACTAGTGGGGGGCAAAGAGACGGGAAACTAAATACAATAACCAACCCGAGTGAGACGAACGGGTTGTGATATATATAGGGGTGAGTGCAGGTGTAAACAATGATAGGTGATTGAGACGAGTGCAGGTGGTCATAATGTTCTGGCCATTGGGAGCGGGCATGTGAGCCCGAGGGGGCAGATAGTGTACGAGCGTGTGAGCTCGTAGGAGCAAAAACGAGCGTGCAAGCTCGAGCGAGCAAAACGGGCGTGGTAGCCCGAGGGAGCAAAACGAGCGAGGAAGCTCGAGGGGGCGGAGCAGGGAGTGGGGTTCGTGACAGTACTCCCCCCTCTATAATGGACGGCTCCTGACGGCCGCGCTCGGTTGCGAGGAGCGCGACCTCTGGGAAGTGGTGCTGGACGATCCCAACAAACAAAAAAACCCTGAACAGACAACCCATAAAACACACAAACAAAATTGAGGGCAGTCCAAGGGGCACAGAGGGAAATGAGACAGTCCATGGGGTCAATGGGCAGTTTCAAGGCAAGGTCAGGGGGAACATAGCGGACAGGCGGGTGGTCGGGAGATCTAGGGGGCAGCCGTAGGGCAGAGACAGGGTCAGGGGGTCTGGAAGGCGACTGGAGGACAGGGACTGGGTCCGGGGGTCTGGAAGGTGACCACCGGACAGGAATAGGGTCCGGAGGCCAGGGAAGAGGCCACAGGACAGGGAGAGGGTCAGGAAGTCCGGGCTGAGCCGTGAAAGGCAGTGCCGTCAGAGGCGGCACTGTAGGCGGCTCTGGAGGTGGGGTTCTGGAAGGCTCTGGAGGTGGAGCCGAAGGAGGCTTTAGGGGCGAAGGCCTGAAAGGCTCTGGAGGTGGAGCCAATGGAGGTGGCGCCGTGGGAGGTCCCCGAGGCGACGACCTGGCAGGCTCTGGAGTCTTTGGGAGCAGAGCCGTGAGGGGCTCAGGAGGTGGAGCCGTAGGAGGCTCGGGAGGCGGAGCCGTAGGAAGCTCTGGAGTCTCTGGGAGTAGAGCCGTGAGAGGCTCGGGGAAAAAGGTCGTGGAAGACTCGAGAGGCTCTAGAGGTGGGGCCCTGGAAGGCTCGGGAGGCTCGAGGGGGGGAGCCCTGGAAGACTCAAGAGACGAAGCCCTGAGAGACTCGAGGGGAGGAGGAGCCCTGAGAGACTCGAGAGGCGAAGCCGTGAGAGGCTTGAGGGGTGGAGCCATGAAAGACTCGAGGGACGGAGCCCTGAGAGGCTCGAGGGGAGGAGGAGCCCTGAAAGACTCGAGAGGGGAAGCCCTGAGAGGCTTGAGGGGGGGAGGAGCCCTGAGAGACTCGA
Source organism: Xyrauchen texanus (assembly GCF_025860055.1). NCBI lineage: Eukaryota > Metazoa > Chordata > Actinopteri > Cypriniformes > Catostomidae > Xyrauchen > Xyrauchen texanus. The sequence continues at coordinate 33,171,269 of NC_068311.1, forward strand.
GAGGAGAAGCCCTGAGAGGCTCGAGAGGAGGAGCCCTGGGAGGTTTGGGAGGAGGAGCCTTGGGAGGCTCGTGAGGCGGAGCCCTGGGAGGCTCGAGAAGAGGAGCCCTGGGAGGCTTGGGAGGAGGAGCCTTGAAAGACCCGGGAGGAGAAGCCCTGAGAGGCTTGAGAGGCGGAGCTCTGGGAGGCTCGAGAGACTTGAAAGGCAGGACCCTGGGGGGCTTGGGAGGTAGAGCTCTGGGAGGCTCGAGAGGAGGAGCCCTGGGAGGCTTGGGAGGCTCGTGAGGCAGAGGCCGCGAGGGCTCTGAGGGGCGAGCAGAGGCTGGCAGAGCCGTGGAAGACTCTGAGGGCGGAGCAGAACCCGGCAGAGCCGTGGAAGACTCTGAGGGCGGAGCAGAGGTCGGTAGAGCTGTGGAAGAATCTGAGGGAACCTCTGCGGTCTTGAGCACAAGACGAGACTGGGGAGAAGGGGCCCTCTTCCTTCTCTTACGTCTTCGGCCAACAGGGGACGTGGCCATGGGGACGGTCGAGGCTACAGGCGCTGGCTCTGGGGCGGTCGAGGCTACAGGCGCTGGCTCGCTGACCGTGGCAGACATGGGCGCTGGCTCGCCGGCCGTGGCGGGCATGGGCGCTGGCTCGTTGGCCGTGGCGGGCATGGGCGCTGGCTCGTTGGCCGTGGCGGGCATGGGCGCTGGCTCGTTGGCCGTGGCGGGCATGGGCGCTGGCTCTCTGGCCGTGGCGGGCATGGGCGTTGACTCTGGCCGTGCCAGGCTTCGGGACTGGGGCCGTGACAGGCTTCGGGACTAGGGCCGTGACAGGCTTCGGGACTGGGGCCGTGTCAGACTTCGGGACTAGGGCCGTGTAAGGCTTCGGGACTCGGGCCGTGTCAGGCTTCGGGACTAGGGCCGTGTCAGGTTTCAAGACGGGGGCCATGGTAGGCTTCAAGACGGGGGCCGTGGTAGGCTTCAAGACGGGGGCCGTGGAAGGGAACGCTGGTTCAGTTTCTGCCTCCCCCACAGTAAACGAGGAACCAGCGTACAGTAGGGCGAGGTCAATAAACTGAGCCAGGTCGAGAGAGCAGCGACCACCAGGCATGAATGATGAGGCTGGCTCATTCAGTCCAAATTGAAAAATGTCTTTCAGAGCCACCTCATCAAAATTCACCTGGTACGCCAGGGCACAAAAATCCATAATATAAGCCTCCAAGGGTTGGCTCCCCTGGCGTAAAACCAAGAGTCGGGCCGCTGGCTCCATAATGTCAAGGACGGGGTTATGAGTTACATAACCACTGCCTTGCACGGAAAACCCTTGGTTCGCGTCCGAAGAGCCATAAAACCTCTCCGGGGATGGAGAGCATACGGCGCTCGCGGATGCGTGGAAAGCATCAACGGGCTCAGGGGCAGACACAGGTGAAACAGGGTGAAATATTTCAGACATAGTACATACCTGCTGCCCCTGGGCTGCGAGCGCTTGGTCATGTCTCCATATCGTAGCTCCTCGCGCTGAATGTGACGTGTACCTCCACTCTAGTGAGCTGCGCGAAACCTCCGCGTGATGCATTGTGACTGTCTTCGGTGAGGTTGGTTATTATGTAACCCGCTCACACACACACAAGACGAGACAGTCACAATGTAAATGGGAAACTGCTTTATTCACAAAGCAAAGCAGGCAAAAGTACAAACAAGGGGCAAATCCAGTGAAGAGTAGTCAAGGGGAGCGAGAGGTCGAAGCCGGGGAATCGGAGAATATAAAAGGGGCAAATCCAAAGAGAGAGGTCGTGGAAAGCGTAGGGTCAAAGCCGGGGTAATCAGAATCAGCGAGACGGGACTAGTGGGAGCAAAAGACAGGGGAACAAGGGGAGCTGGCAAGCTAAGGGGTGAACGAGAGGAGTACTAAACTAGACGAGACTAGCGGGGGGCAAAGAGACGGGAAACTAAATACAATAACCAACCCGAGTGAGACGAACGGGTTGTGATATATATAGGGGCGAGTGCAGGTGTAAACAATGATAGGTGATGAGACGAGTGCAGGTGAAACGAATAAAGGGGTGATTGAGACGAGTGCAGGTGAAACGAATAAAGGGGTGATTGAGACGAGTGCAGGTGAAACGAATAAAGGGGTGATTGAGACGAGTGCAGGTGGTCATAATGTTCTGGCCATTGGGAGCGGGCATGTGAGCCCGAGGGGGGAGATAGTGTACGAGCGTGTGAGCTCGTAGGAGCAAAAACGAGCGTGGTAGCCCGAGGGAGCAAAACGAGCGAGGAAGCTCGAGGGGGCGGAGCGAGGGAGCGGGGTTCGTGACAGTTTAGAATGCAATATATTGTTTATTTCATATTACTGATCATAAGCCAATCATCTGCCTACAGTTCACAGAAATCCATTTTGCAATTGAATTCATCAATCAGTCTGAGATTTATTATGAGGGCTTGTTTAAGGGCCCGTCAATGTACACCTGTGTCAGACGAACGATTTTGGAGTGTCTTGGTTTCGTTGTGTCATAAACATTCCATTTTTAGGTTGCAGTGTCACGTTAAACAAAGTATGAAACATTGACAAACATGTCTTGAGATCACTGCCTCCATCAAGCTGTGTTTGTTCTCAAGAATGTGTTTTCTGCTCTCAGCATGTGTGATTTGTTCTCTATATAAGCTGTGTTGCCTTAACAGTGAGTTTCGCTTACTCCCCTTTGAGAAATCCGATGGTACTCCATGCTTGAATTGCTCATATTGAAGGAATATTCCTTGTTTTTTTTAACGTCTTATTTTTTATAAAATTAATTGCACTGAATTAACAAGTTAAATCAACAGCACTAAATAACAATAATAAGAAGAAAACAAAGATTTGCAGTTATAAAATACCAACAGAATGTTTCCCAAAACTTTCAGTAGACTGTTAGTAGTGTTAGTAGCGTTAGTGGTATTTTATCTTTGTGCCATGTTTACCAAATGCATTATTACCAAAGCATGTAAAAACATAAACAAATTAACAAGAGCCTCGGATCACTCTTAAATCCATTACTTGCAACTCTTCTGTTCTTCTGTTCATAGTAGGCCTCTGTAAGGCCTGGTGAAAGGCTTACATAGGCCTACTATGTTTAGCATAACTGCAGTTGAGGGAAATAAATAAATACATTCATTTAATAAGAAATTGGTGATCATAAAATAAGTTTTACACTTTTAATCTGCCCCAGTAGCCAAAAGCATGTTGTTCAAAACTAGTTGTTAATTATTGCCTAACATGTCTCTTAATGGAGATATGCTGTATGTAGCGCAGTCATTGTAATCTATCTTTGAGTGCCTCTTTTGGCTTTTTTATAATGTGTGTTATGGTTTTATAGGATAATGACTGTCACACATTCATGAGCAGTCCATTTGTCTGCAATGCAATGTTCAATAAATTTGTATTTTGCAATTATTATTTTATGATGAGGGAGTTTCCAACCAAAGGAGCACAACTATACTTTAAGTGATAACCACAGACCACTTTACAATTAACCACATGGCTTGTGTTTACTGTATTAAGCAGTAACATTTCTGAAACTTCCTCTTACCAAAACCATGATTAGAACAGATTACATCAGATTCTCTTACTATAGTGCATGTTTAATAACCATAAACATTGCAACAAGGTAACATGACATTTACTTGTTTGCTTTGGAGATAATAACTTATATAGCACATCTGAACCGGACCGCTCCTCTAATGATGCCCTTCTACTTAATTACTAGAAATGTACATACTGCTTTCCATCATTAAATAATGTATGATTTAAGTTACATTGATTTTAAAGCTGAACAAAATACGTATTTGCTTTTGTTTCACTGGCTGATATGACAGAGAATCATATGTTTATACTGGACTTTATACTGAAGCATTTTGACGAGTTTCAGGCACATTTGTCACCCATGATTAATTTATTTTGTAATCAAAACGGTCTGATAATATGGGCCTTAACAAGCAGCCACCATGAGAGATCCACTAATGGAAAATACAATTCTGACTAGAGTCTTCATCTTTTTTTAAACATATTTCTCAAAAGTTCTACTCATTTGTTTATCTTTAAAAACATTTTGTTATGGAAAAACTAGGCTAGAAACTATGTTTCTAGAATGTTGCTCTCAATAATGCAGTCTTTTACCTGCAGGGACGTGAGATCATGGAATGAGCTGTCCTCAATAATCTTGATGATGTTACTGTGAAGCATTAATAGTTCCAGATGTTTCAGTCCAGAGAGGTCATTAACTTTAAGTGTTGTTAAACTGTTGTACCTGAAACACAAAAACTCAAATGTACAATTTTGTATTTTTAATTTGTCTGATTTAAGAAAGAGATCCATAAGGAATGGCCTGCTGTATGATTTACCCCAGGTTAATTCTTTCAACAGCCGCTTGAATGTCCCGGGGGATTTCGCTCAGGTATCTGAATGTGCAGTGCACCTCCGTCGGAGTGTAACAGGCACATGATTTGGGGCACGCACTGATTCTGTGCATTATAACAGCCAAAACACACAGAAGCAGCATGAATCTCCGTTCCAGGCACGTCTCTTTTGGGTCACACATTCTGGAGAAGCGGGATGGTTCTTTCCTTTTGGAAAAGCTCAAGTTGCCATTAATCTGTATTTGTAGTCTGTAACAAGAAAATAATTCTCATTGCAGCACTTAATTTTTCTGCTTTATTACTGTCAACTTTCACCATAAATTAATAAATAAAGTTAAATAAAATACAGCTCAGATGTTAATTCTATCTCATATCAAAATAGTTTTAGTCCTGTAAATCCTATATATATATATATATATATATATATATATATATATATATATATATATATATATATATATTATACACATACATTTACAATCTCTTCTGTCACCTTAGGAGGATTGTGTTCATGTATGATTTTTATTGAAATTTCACACAAAGGCTTTATCTAAGTAATTCAAAGATTTTGAGTCAAAAATTCCAATACAATTTTTCTAGCAGTGCTTTTTTATGTCGGTTTCAAATGCAAAGTTCAAACCACTCTTACATTAGAATATGTATTAGTGAAATATATGTTCCAAATTTCTAATATCATTGTACAACAACATACCCCACATTGTAGTGTGACAACATGCCCCGTTATTGCGGTCACAAAACGTTTACAAGGATTACATTAACTGTATATTTTGTACAGGGCAATAACAGTGAAATTTTATTTTTGTCAAAAAAAGCTTTTGTCAAGACCTGTATATATGTATATGCTTATAAAGAAACAAAAATATTCACCACAAAATACAGTGGATAAATGTATTGTTCTCAAGAGAAAATGTCAAATCCTCCGTAAAAATAAATATATCATGGCATGTTCCGTTTGTCGACATTATATAATATTACTCGACAAAAAAAAAAAATGGCGATAAATAATACATGAATTGATTAATAAAATAGCATGGATGTCTCCAGAGTTTAAACGTGTAGTTTTTAATGTTGGAACACTTACCTAAATCACAGCCGAAAGTATTTACGATAACGATTTCAATCTTTCAAATATTATCACATTATGAAATAAAATAATCCAACATATGTTTTGTACCGTTCCAGTTTAGAAGGTTTGGCTCTTCAAGGGCGATTAAACTGTAGTTTAGACACAAGAGACGTGTGTTGGATGATGTTGATGTAAACGGAGAGTCTGTCCTCCTCCACGCGCTGCTGTTCTGTCCCGCTCAGTCATTCTCACAGTATGAGGGTTCAAATGGAGGACAGGCATAACAACATTACATTAAGGAATCTATCGTGAATCTCATTGTCAATCGGTGTCGACCTTAATTTGCCTTTTATTAAGGGAACATTTAATATCAGAAAATGAAAATGTTAAAGGAGTGCATTTTGGTCAGCAAGAATGAGTGCAGTCATGTAATTTCGAAAAACACTTATCTAACTCAAAAAACCTTTCACAGCAATGTCAAAGCAATTTCAATTAAAAAATAAAATAAAAATGTTTACGTCTCTTGAATAGTGTTTCATATTGTCGTATTATATTTCAGCATCTGGATTGCTTTAGACGCATTCGGAGTTTAGCCCTGAATATCGACTGACAACAACTTGAACCCCAGAAATAAAATGCATAAATATAATACAATAAATGTTAAATAAATTAAAACAAAGAAATAATATCACTTTATATATATATATATACACAGAACAGGTTGCCATGTCAGTGCCAAGTCATGTCAAAAGTTTACCGCCAGATGTCACTGTCACCTGAATTCTGATTTAGCCAGTCTCTGCATGTAATCATTGTGGAGTGCTCCTAATAGACTCTATGCACGGCATCTGGCCTACGTATTTCCGGTCAAATTTGAGGGGGGTTAAGAGTTTCCGGTCTGTATTTGGCTACAGCGAAAGATCATTAGCAGCTGTCTTCTTTTGTCAATTAATGATTAATATAGAAAAATATTAATAAAATGTTATTGTAATAATATCAAATATATCACAGTTGGGGCCTGGGTAGCTCAGCAAGTAAAGATGCTGACTATCACACCTGGAGTTGCAAGTTCAAATCCAGGGCGTACTGAGTGACTTCAGTCAGACTTCTAAGCAACCAACTGGCCCGGTTGCTAGGGTGGGTAGAGTCATGTTGGGTTAACCTCCTCATGGATGCTATAATGTGGTTCTTGCTCTTGGTGGGGCGTGTGCTGAGTTGTGCACTGATGCCGTGGAGAATAGTGTGAGCCTCCACACGTGCTACATCTACACTGTAATGCGCTCAACAAACCACATGATAAAATGTATGGATTGAAGGTCTCAGATGCAGAGGCAACTGAGATTTGTACTCCACCACCAGGATTGAGGCAGGCCACTATGCCACCACGAGGACCTAGAGTGCATTAGGAATTGGGTGCCAAATTGCCCAAAAAAACATATATATTTTAATTAGATCAGACTGTAAAGAGGTTGAGCAGCTGAGGCGACAAGATGAAGAGTTGTCTGTCCAGTGAGTTTTTGTAGGTAAGATCTATTGTAAACTCTTACAATATACTTTATAATTGAGCACATTGTACTGTAGATCAATAATTAACAGGGTCGCTGTGGTCGCATGTTTGCTTAAAAACCTCTTCTATGTGTCTGGTCAATACTTATTAAAGAGTGAAGGGATTCACCCAAAAAGAAAAATAAACCTGTCATCATTTACTTTCTTTCATGTCGCCCCAAACCCATCTGACTTTCTTTCTTCCTTGAAATACAGACATTTTGGAAAGAATTTTAGTGTCAGTCACCATTCCCATTCTTTGTGTGAAGAAAAAAAAGATGGAATGGTAAATGGTGACTGAGACTAAGATTTTTCCAAAGATCTCATTTTGAGATCTTCTAAGAAAGTCATTGTTTTCACTACTGTCACTTCGTCTTCATCATCACTCCTCTGTTCATAAGGACTCTTATTTTGACACTCTTATTGTCTTCTGTTATAGTTTGCCCCATACTACAATTCCCATGATGCACTGCCCTCATCACATCCATCTGTTTCCCATCTTCCTCAGCTTCCCTGTTCCCTCATCAGTCATCCGTGTGTGTATATATATATCCTCTTGTTTCATGCACTCATTGTCAGTTCTTGTTCTTATGTACTTATGTTAAGATGTAACGTTAAATGTGTATATTTAGTTCTTTGTATTTCTCTATGTATATTGTATCACCTTCTTCTTTGTCTCCATTAAACAAAGCCTGTGATTAGATCCATTGCCTCTAATCTCATCTCTGCAAAATGATACAAAAGAACGGACCGAACAAATGGATCTAGCGGCTGGGGGGCACTATGGTTCCAGAAGTCTCCGAGCCCCCATAAACGGAGACCACATTCTCCCCAGCCTAGGTGGCCCTTTGAGCCTCCCATGGCTCCACCCTTCGAGACTCTCACAGCTGTGCTCACAACTGACTGGAAGAGAAGAAGGGCTCCTACTCCCCAGTCACTGCCAGCTCTCTACAAGCCATCCATGGCTTCGCCCCTCGAGCCTCTCACGGTTCCGCATCCCATGGCTTCCAAGACTCCGCCCTTAGAGTCTTCCAAGGCTCCACCCTCACACCCAGAAACTCCACCTCAAGCGGTTCTGTCCGCTTCATCTCCTGAGACTCCATCCTCTCCTGAATCTCCACCTCCTACAGCTCTGCCCGCTCTACCACTGTCTCCACCTCCTAAGTTTCAAATCCCCGATCCTACTGTGGCTCTGCCTGCTCCACCTTCAGTTCCTCATCCTGAGTCCTAAATCCTCCATCCTCCTGTGGCTACGCCCAACCCCATTCCACATCCTCCTCCTGACTGTCCAGTCTTGGATCCTCCAGCAGCTCTACCTCCTGATTCCAAACTCCTGCTCTTCCTGCGGCTACACCCGCTCTTCATCCTTCCTTCTCCAATGGCTCCCCACTCTCCGGATCCATCTCCAAAATCACCCTTGTCTCCACCTCTGGATCCATCTCCAGTTCCACCATCGGGATCCCAAATTCCTACTCCTGCTGCTCCACCTCTGGATCGCCTATGGCTCTGCCCCCTAAGTCTCCGCCTCCTTCGACCTCCTCCCTGCTCTATAGCCGCCTTCTAGGCGTCCGGACCCTGTCCCTGGCCTGTGGCTGCCTCCCTAGCCTCCTGATCGTCCGCAGACACCTCGCTGACCACCTGAACATCTGCCAATTCCTGATATATAAAATTATCAAAATGTACTACATAACTTTAAAATGTATGCACATAAATACAGTAAATGAAAACAACCCACCAGCAGCACTACTATGAAAGAATGTATCAAGAAAATTTACTAAAAACAAATACTAAGAGAATTTCAAATACAATTAAAAAATTTTTTTTTATGTAAGTGGAAGGTAAAAAAAAAAAGGGGGTAAAACCCGAATAGGACATCTCATGGGTCTAATGAGTTTAAACATTAAGTTAGCATCTTAATATTTTAAACTAAGCAAGTTTCCAGTTTACTCCAATGACATCTTCTACAAACATGAAGAATTACACAACATTTGGAATGTTTTATTTCGTATTACTGTCTTTGATGATTTACATTGAGGTGTGCAGTTTACATATGGTGAGGTCAATTTGCACAGTATAACACAACATCCTAATGTGCTCATATTCAGACAGTTTTTACTGCTCAAAAGGCACCAGTAGATCATTGGATGGCCAAAGGAAGATCAGACAGCTGTTTTATTCCTACAGTTCTGGATCATTACAGTCATATTATAAATTCAAGACACATACTTCATTGTTCTCTCTGACAATGGTCTCTTGCCCAACCAATGGATAAATCATTGTTGGACAGAAATGACCTTGTGATGCATTTGTTTGACAACACCATTCCAAGAGGGATTGTGAGTCCTGATTAGATTAAAACATGTTTAAAAACATTGTTTCGCCTTCATTTCTTGATGTGCAGGCTTGCATACTATCCTGCTAGCTTTCCAAGAGAACATCTGGTAAACTTATATAACACAATTCTTCATCAAAATTTCATTTTATGGTGATTTGAGACAGGGTTGTGATAGTGTAGAGTTGGCTACCACGTCTTTTTAGTTTTAAGTGCTTTTTTCCTGGCTTGTTTTGGAAGGTAATAGGATCATGATATGATGCAGACAAGTCTCTATCCTTCGTCCTGTAAGGAAACTGTGCCAAAAGTCTGGACCCAGGGGCCACCACACTCAGAGAAAACAAAGAAATTCAGAGAGAATCAACATTAAGAATTATCTTAAAAAGTTAGCACCTCTGTCTCAAGCATCACGCCTCACTGAATGCAGATTGCTTCATTGTTGTCCTTCTACATCTGCACTCTCCTCCCCCTCCCCTTTCTTAACCTGTCCTTTGTCAGCTAAAAATCAAGCTGAAGGGGTTCTGTAGCCAGATTCAACCCCATGGCATTGTGTGCGATAAACCCACAACACCATGTTTTTATTATAAAAGTCAGGTATGCATTCTCTTACTCTTAAGATTCATCTTTGAGAATAGAATGTTTTGTATTAATCATTTCTGAATTGATTAAATTATGTATTGACATGATACATACATTGTTATTTTGATTATTCTGGATTTTCTTAAACTCATTATTACCAGTAAATGAAGCACATATGAGGTTACCACGAGCACACAGGCCAGGATATGATTATTCCTGCGGGCCGTGAATGCAAGAAAATCCTCAGGCACATCAGTCACTGACTTATCACTCACTTAAGCAAGTTGTATTTACATGACTAAATGAACTATCATTTTATTATTAGCAATCCTAATTTAATGATAATAGTAAACCCTGCAACCACTGACGTATTTTGAGACTGTCCACCTCTTGTCCATGAGATTTACGTAAACGTACGGCAAAGACTCTAAGCAACATCGACACCTCTTGAAAGAATAATGAGATCGAATAATCAAAAACACCAAATGATGATTATATTTCAAATATGATCAGAAAATGATTGGAACCTTAGTCTAAATTCGTTGACTATTAAATTGGAGTCAGATTTAGTTTTTAATGGAGTCAGATTCGGTCTTAACTAAATCGAATAATTTAAGACCTAATACCAATGTTGCATCTGAAAGAGGAACTTGCAGATACCTTCGCCATTCTATTGGAATACCACCAGCGGAACGGCCTTTAATAGTTCCCATGGGAGCACCACAGCTCCTGCATTATGCAAGTGCACTTGGACTCTCCCACACTGAACCCCTCTGTGCATGAGTAACGTCTGTCATCTCAATGCTGTTTTATCCAAGGTTTATGCAATAAGAGGTTTATGGTCTGTCTGCAAGATGAAATAACTCTTGGCTTGGAGATAACAGAAAAAAATACACTTGCTTGTCTTTAACTCTCCTGTTATATTGAAAAATGTCATCTCCATTTGGTATTCGTAGGCATTTTTGACCGAAAGTGTCAGATGTGTGACCCTTTTTTTATGATGATAATGATACAATTTCTTCTTTCCTGAATTAATAACAATAAAATTATACATATATTTTGGGATTTTATGCTATTTTGGTCTTATTTACATGTATATGTCTACATTTTACCATTAATTTGCAAATACAAATAAGCACATTTTTGAAGGAAAAAAAACAGAACCTTCACTTCTATAAATGTAAACATCAATAAAATATGAGAATGTGACATGAATTGGAGGCAGATTGCTGCCATCTGGTGAACAAAATATAAATAACATGACTTGAAAACCATGTCATGCCAGTAACAGTTCTAACCTAATTTAATATTTTATCACAAGATATACATTTGGATATATATTTAGATAATATCAAACTATTATTTGTCAAAGTTTAGATTTTAGTGTCAATTTTTGCAGTTAATGTCATTATGCTTGCAATCAAACCTGACCATGGAGTTACAAAGAGAAGACACAGAATAAATTCAGCCAATAATTTATTTTAAACATACTCAACCACCACCAATGTGCAGCATCCACCTGGATTTATTGATTGTATTTGACAGATAAAAAAAATTGCTCTGTTGCCACTTAGTGAATCAAGCCCATTTTTTTGTATGTTCAGATGGCAAATGGAGGAAAAGTCACCAAGTCTTGTACTGCTCAGATAAAGGAAACCATTTTTATTAAATGAGGAAAATGTATTTTGGTTAAAAATGTCAGAATACCAAATAGCTGTTCAGAAACTTTGATTGGTTTATGGTAAAGACATTAAAGGGATACCTTTACACACCTAGAGCTAATTGGGTCTTGTTGCGTTGTGGTCACACAATGGCAATTGAAGTTTCAGTCCATAACAGGTGTTGTTTCTTTTTCTGTTTTTCTTTTTTTATTATCAGTATATTAGTATGTTATAAACTATGGTACAATATCCCTCAGAGACCCAAGTATAGAGATTCATGATATATTTACTTTTTCTCCTTGATCATGTTTTTAGGAAGCCACTGATTATATATATATATATATATATATATATATATATATATATATATATATATATATATATATATATATATTTTAAGCACATTTTGATTTAAGGTAACTATTGTGTGACTTTCATAAGATTTAACATTCAATATGCAATATTTTCTTCCAAAAAACTCCTGTTGTGATACAGTTCAGAGTGTCAGCTACTGTAATGTGTTTGTGGCAGGGCGGAGGGCGGGGCCGGGTCGTGATTCTACACACCCGGTCCCTTATCAGGCTAATTTAGCCTCCGAGAGGGATAAAGGCCGACTGCAGATGATTGTGCGGGAGAGAGAGATAGTTTACGGACATGTCCGTCATGTGTGTGTTTGTCTTCTGTTTAAGTTTTATATTAAAATATTATTTATATTGACAAGCCACTTCTCGCCTCCTCCTTTCCAATGAATATGTTACAGTATTGTTCATAACCTTTAATAAAAAATAATAAAAAATAAAAATAGGTTTAATATTAAGGTAATTAATGAAAAAGTAAACCTTTAAAATAGGTAAATATACACTGATGAGCCAAAACATTATGACCACCTGCCTAATGTGTTGTTGGTCCTCTGCGTGCTGCAAAAATGGTGTCGACCCGCCGAGGCATGGTCTCTAAAAGTCCTCTACAAAAAGGTGTTCTGTGGTATCTGGCACCAAGACATTAGCAGCAGATACTTCAAGTCCTGTAGAGGCGAGGTAGAGATGCCATGGATCGGAGTTGTTAATAGAGCACATCTCACAGATGTTCAATCGGATTGAGAACTGGAGAATTTGAAGGCCAGGGCAACACCTTGCACTCTTCATCATGTACCTCAAACCATTCCTGAACAATGTTTTGCAGTGTAGCAGGGTACATTATCCTACTGAAAGAGGCCACTGCCATCAGGGAATACCATTATCATGAAGGGGTTTGCCTGGTTTGAAACAATGTTTAGGTAGGTGGCACATGTCAAATTAAAATCCACATGAATGGCAGGTCCCAGGGTTTCCCAGCAGAACATTGCCAGAGCATCACTCTCCCTTCACCAGGCTTGTCATCTTCCCACAGTCCATCCTGGTGCCATCACTTCCCCAGGTAAACAGCACATACATACAGGGCCGTCCATGTGATTTCAAAGAAATTGGATCAGACGACCTTCTTCCACTGTTCCGAGGTTCAGTTCTGACTCTCGCCTCCCCATTGTAGGTGCTTTTGATGGCAGACACAGGGGTCATCATGGGCACTCTGACCGGTCTGCGGCTAAGCAGCCCCATATGCAGCAGGGTTTGATGCACTGTGTTTTGTGACACATAATTAAAATTTTCTGTGACTTGTGCCACAGTAGACCTTCTGTAGGTTCGGACCAGATGGGATGGCCTTCGATGCCCTCGATCATTGATGAGCATTGGGTGCTCAACACCCTGTCACCGGTTTGTGGTTTGTCCCTCTTCGGACCACTATCGGTAGGTACTGACCACTGCTGACCGGGAGCACCCCACAAGCCTGCTGATCCAGTTGTCTGGTCATAACAATTTGGCCCTTGTTCATGTCACTCAGGTCTTGTTCTGCCCATTTCTTCTGCATACAACACTTTGCTACGAACTAATTGTTCGCTTACCTTCTAATCTACCCAGACCTTGACATGTGGCCTTGTTAGGAGACGATCAACGTTATTCACTTTACATGTGAGGGGTCATAATATTTTGGCTCATCAGTGTATATATATATATATATATATATATAGAGAGAGAGATAGATGGGGGTGTAAGCATACTGTTTAATTGCTGTAAACAAACATTGCAATTCTGCTATGCTATCTCTGAGGGTTAAACAATGAAGAAAAATAATGAAGAAAAAACAGAACCCATTACATCATGACACAACACAAAGTCAGGATAATCCAACAAACAATTCCAAAGATAACACAATTTGAAACATAGAAATAAATATGAGCACCTACAATACAGCTTTGCAAAGGCAACAAAATGGGGTTGTATTTATCATGGAAAAAAGGATTGGCAAAAAAAAAAAAAGCACAGACAAAGAAAAAAAAATGCTCATTTTGCAACCAAACACACAGCCAGCATCAAAATGCCTTACCTGTTTATAATATTGCAGAAAACATGACAGACTGAGACACTGTACAGAGTTTTCAAACCAGACATGAAAGCAGTGGTTGTGTAATGATGATCTAAATTATAGCCTGAAGACTCTCTTCGTTGGTTGAATAGCTGGGTCTGACTCACACCAATAGCGTGATGTTTAGAAGAGCTCAAGACACTGAGATGAACATCATGATGTTTCAACGATTCCAGAGCTGACCTTAGAAGGCCTGGGAGAAATGATCAGCAAAGGACAAATCATGATAGTGCTAGGGGTACAAAGAATTTTAAGGTACCTATGCAAACACATTTACTATTAAAAAGCACACAAAATTTTGTACAATCTGAGAAACCATCTGGAAACAAAAGGAACAATCTGGAAAACAAAAACATGTTCTAATTGCTAATGGAAGATAATTATGTTGTTAAACATAGAGGATTGGAAGAGGTATAATAGAGTCTATGCATGGTCACTTAAGCATTTTGTTTCTCAGGGTGGGGGGGCATTTACATCCGGTGCAGTGCCGGAAGCCATTGATCTTTACTTACAGCTGTCAAAATTAATGAGGAGAAGTTTACATTTTACACTCGCTGCTTACAAGATCTTCCCTGGATTACTGTATATGATGTTCATCGCATTGTGAGGCTGTCATCTGTCACACCGTCCAGTAAAATGGATAAGAGCTTTAAACTATGAAGTTACATTGACAACTCTGAGGGTGAATATTAAAATGCTATTGTCTACTAGCAAATAAAGCTATTAAGGCTGGATATCACTACATGACTTTTACGCCGATATTTATCAAAGATTTTCAGCACTTAAACAGAGTTTAACTTTTTTTTTTTACATTTACCTCAACAAGGACCCTGCATTACAAACAGGATAAATCACCATGATATTCATGCTGTAAGATCACTTCAAACTAAATTTCCATTAAAAATAACTGAAAAATTCAGTTCCGAATAACCTCTATTTTTGAGCCACACGCCATTTAGATCTGCAAAGCTTTCGTGGTGTTTGGTAAAGTCTTTGAAGGGATTAGGGCATAGGGATGAGCCCTTCGGAATGGAATGCTGTGAGTAGTAGCAACAACAATAGAGCTCCCAGTAATCCACGTTTGTTTACATCTGTAATATGGCTTCCGTGGGCGGGTTTGCTGTGATATGAACAACTTCACTTGACAGTTGGAAAGTACACAATCCTCTGTCATTTGGTGCATGATGCCCACTGCCAAGTTATGATCTGTATTGATAGGTCGGCTAAGTTGCTCAGTCTAGTAGACTTTTTTGGGGATCGAGACACAATTTTTTCATCAAAAGATGATGACGAGTTACTTTTCCTATTCTAAAGAAGAAGGTGAGAAGATCATTGTTACAGACACACTGTTGAGTCAAGAATATAGACCGCAGGATGCAGATTCTAAAAAACTGTGTTATGAACTCAAGAGACATTCGGAAAAAGAATTGAGATTACATCTACATATGGTTACACTATCTGATTATTGGAGAGAAAATATGATCCCAAGAGGACTCAGAATTAAAAAATGTCCTTCATTTGGCCATGGAGATATAGAGTTCAGACAAAAGTGGGAAGCAATATTGAATAAATGCTCCCAAGACCTATGTTGCTACTAATTGAAGAAGCAAAAAAACAGAAAATTGAAATGCAAAAACAGATTGAAAAAATCAAACAAGAGTTTACATCAGATGGACGTGAAGTGCTTTTTCAATTTGAAGAGAAACTTAAAGAAGATCTAGAACAACTATCCAAAAAGTCCAAAAACTAAGCAAAATTTGGAAGAGATGAAAATGATTATAAGGAGCATAAGGTATACACATGGTCACAATGGAATGTTAAGACTCCTAGAAAGAGATCAGTGTCACCTAGTAGTGACGAAGACCGTTCAGCAGTGGAGACCTTACCTAGAAGAGATTTTTTAGAGAACAAGTCCAGAACAAACCAGAGATTCAGAAGACAGGACAGCGGAGGACGAGACGAGGAAGAAAGAGATCGACCAAGATTCCCATTTCAAGGCAGACACACCAGGAGCCGAACAAAGGAGATGAAGTGATAAACATTTCAAAGGTTACTCTACCGACAAGTTGTATTTCTGTTCTGTCAAAAGGTCTGTCTTTTGCCCCAATAAATACAGCTAAAGAATTCCATACTAAAGTAGACCTATTCAAGTTTCATCGAAGTCTCCAACTGAAAGTTTGGTATTATACTTCTGAAGCAGCTACTCGTACTTATGACAAGAAGGTAACATCTTTTAAACCTAAGTCAACTATTATGCCAGGTTCATCTAATCCAACTTTGAATTCCTTCTACAAGAAAGTAATGTATGATATTGACAAGATGTTCACTTCAAAAAACAAAAACATTATAATCTTTCAATAGAAGAAGGAGAAGCTTTGAACTGGATTTCCAATAACGATGATCTAGTAATAAAAAGAGCGGACAAGGGAGGTGCAGTTGTGGTATGGGGCAGAGATCAGTATATTGAAGAAGCTTTGAGACAACTACAAAACCGAGAGTACTACCAGCGCCTGAAATCTAATCCAATAGAAGGAATCAAAAATGAACTGACTGATATTTTATTACATGCTAAAGAGGAGGGATGGATTTCAAAAAATGAGTATGATTTTCTATTTTGTAAAAATCCTAGGATTCCCACTTTTTATATGCTTCCTAAAATACATAAAAATCTTGAAAATCCACCAGGAAGACCTATAATCAGTGGAAATGAATCTATTACAGAGCCAGCTTCAAAATTTGTGGATAGTTTTATCAAACCATGGGTTGGTAAACTTCCTTCATTTATTCAGGATACAACCCATGTATTAAATACGATTAAAACGATTAAAACTATAGAATCATCTATATTGGTGACTGGATGTTGAATCATTGTATACAAACATAGACCATAAAGATGGGCTGGAAGCATTAACATACTATCTAGATATGAGATCATCTACTGAAAGGACACCTGCATGTTTTATTGTGCAATTAGCAGAATGGACATTGAAAAATAACATTTTTTTGTTCCAAGATTAATTCTATAAACAAATTAAAGGTACAGCTATGGGTGCTTGTTTTGCTCCCAATTATGCAAATTTGTATTTGGGATTTTGGGAAAAGAATTTTGTATTTTCTGACTTAAACCCATATTTAAAACATGTGAAGTGGTCGGGCAGATATATAGATGACATTATACTGATTTGGACAGGATCGGAGGCAGATTTATTAGCTTTTCACACTTATTTAAATAATACCAATGTCAATTTGAAGTTGAGTCTTGATTTTTCACATACTCAGATTCATTTTTTGGACTTAAAAATCTTTAAAGAAAGTAATGGTGAGATGCATACCACTATTTTTAGGAAAGAAACTGACAGAAATACCATATTAAGAACAGATAGCTTTCACCCTATATGGATGACCGAGAATATTCCTTTTGGCCAGTTCCAGAGGCTGAAACGAATATGTGATGAGGAAGAAGATTTTAACATCAGGGCACAAGACATGACTCATAGATTTAAGGAACGAGGGTACAAAAACAGTGTTATTAACAAAGCATATAATAAAGTAGAAAACATCAGTAGAGATGAACTACTACGACAAAAACGTGAATCACAGGATTCAGACAACTCGGTTTATTCTGTGACACAGTACAGCACAGAGGCAAATAGAATTAAGAAAATTATAATGAGTAATTGGGAAATAGTTATGAGTGATCCTTATCTCAGGGAAGTCATGCCTGAATCTCCTTCCATTGCATTTCGGAAAGCACCAACAATTAAAGACAAAATAGTGAGAAGCCATCTTCCCTCTAAGAAATCAAATACCTGGTTAAGTATAAGTGCAGGAAATTACAGGTGTGGCAACTGTAATCACTGTGATAATATGATTAAGACTAAAATGTTTAGAGATGTAACCTCGGACTCTGAATTTAAAATAAGATCTTTTATTAATTGCAATACCTCATTTGTGATATATAGGTTGGAATGTCCATGTGGATGCTTTTACATAGGAATGACTACTAGAAAATTAAAGATAAGATTATTAGAACATAAAAATGCTATTCGAGTCTGTAACCCTCTATACCCTATGGCCATACATTATAGAGATACAAATCATGGTAGCCCAAGTACATTGAAGATCATAGGCATTGAACATGTCCCTAAGTCCATAAGAGGAGGAGATAGGGTTAACAAACTATTACAAAGAGAGTCTTTTTGGATCTATACACTGAAAGCTACTACATTTCCAGGCTTAAATGGTGAATTGGATTTTGCACCATTTTTGTAAATTAATTTGTTTTTTTATTTATTTATTTTTTATTAATTTTTTCCATTTAACTTCACATTGTGTGAGACATGATTTCATATTTTGAACAATTGTTGAGTTTTTCTCCTTTCAGGTTGCCTTGCATACTGTGACCAGGTGTTTGCTATTTGATTAATTAACTGCTACTTAAAAATGTACCTGTGACTTTGTCTGTTACACACACCCTGACGAAGGCTTTAGCCGCAACGCGTAGGTGTATCTGTCACCAATTTTATTGATAAAGCCATGATTTAATAAAGGCTTTTTTAAAAAAAAATTTCTACACAAATCGAGTGCCTTGGATTAATCTGTTTTGTGAAGCCTAGTAATTAAACATTTCTGAATTTCAGATTGTAATGTAGTGTAATCCACATTAAGTCTCTATTTCTCACAGTTCATACATACCGTATATTTTCAATGTTTTTATTAATATATCTTGTAAATGTTTTTGCTACTCTTCCAATATTATGTAACAAATA
This sequence comes from Xyrauchen texanus, assembly GCF_025860055.1. NCBI lineage: Eukaryota > Metazoa > Chordata > Actinopteri > Cypriniformes > Catostomidae > Xyrauchen > Xyrauchen texanus. The sequence continues at coordinate 33,190,077 of NC_068311.1, forward strand.
TGATTTTCAAACAATTAATGTCACTAACTATGTGTATTTTCCCCGTTTCCAGTAAGGATCATGTGACAAGAGAGTTCAGCATGAGGGCAACATGTTTCCGAACTATGAGGAAGTCAGAGAAGCCACCAGGTTTGAGAGTAGAAGGAAACAACAAAAGATTGAATTGATTTATATAGTATATTTTACATTTTAATTAGTTTTCCAGGGATTCTTATCACAGACAAAGTGAAGCTGTTCAGTAAAAAAGCAAGAAACATCAGAAATGGTTAAGAGGGAAAGAGGGATAACATAAGGATAGGGACATCCTATGAAATAGTACTGAACAAGTATTACAGTGTATTAGTATGTTGTTAATTCGATATAGACCATTAATTCTTCATCATTTAATGTACAATGTATAACTTAATTTAAAATGCAACCTAATTTACTGTAATTCTAAGAATTTACTGCTATTCTAAGATAGCAGAGATGAAGAGAAGCCTTGAAATGGAATCTGCAGCTGTTCATGAATATTGTCTGTTGCGAGATGTGAACTTCTACCCATCTGGATTTGTAATTCGCTCAGATGCACCTTGGCTTCTTGCATCACCTGATGGCATCATTTATTACCCTATAGAACACCTAGTTTTAGGTATTTTGGAGGTAAAGTGCCCAAATGTAAATAGTTATGTTGACCCTAACCTTAAGGTTCAGAATGACAAACCAGAACTGAAACCACAACATGCTAATTACTGGCAAGTTCAAGGTCAGTTGATGACCTCAGGATTTGACTGGTGTAATTTTGATGTATTTCCACAGAATGACATGATTATCCAGAGCATCTACAAAGACAGCAGAATGTTTCAAACCATCTGAGAGAAAGCTGTTTATTTCTTTTTAACTTTTACCTGCCAAGATGCATACAAATATAAAAATTAGCAATTGGAATTTGCATGCCACTCCCCCAGAACTGCCGATGCAGGTGTAAGCAAGCTACAGCGAGCATAAGAATCAGAATCAGAATCAGCTTTATTGCCAGGTATGTGTACACATATGAGGAATTTGACTCAGGATTGTACATTGCTCACGATGTGCTTACTCATGCAAAAATACAATAACACAATAATAAAATAAAATCAGACACAGGCTACAGTGTAGACAACACAAATAAACACACTATGAACAAAAACAATATAGACATATTGAGAAATAGTGCAGTGATCAGAGTGCAAAGGATGCAGTAGTAAAATTATTATTATCATTATTATGTAAATGTCGGAGGTGGATGTGATATACAGGTACACATACATGCATACATGTACACAGTGCGATGAAGCATAGTGCAAAGGATGCTGAGCTAAATAGTATAAGTATTTTGTGCAGGAGTTGTGACTTGAGGTAGGTGGATTGGTATACAGTATATAAAATATGACAATATAATGATATGAACAGTATGAACAGCTCTGAAATAGAGAATGGTGAATAAAATTAAGTAGTAACCAGTAAACAGGTGGCTGATTAGAGACAGAGTTACTGGGTTATTGCACAGGAATTGTTCCTGACACTGTAAGTCAGAAATCAGCTGTTCATCAGAGTGATGGTTTGTGGGAAGAAATTGTTTCTGTGTCTGTTGGTTTTGGCGTACATTGCTCTGTAGCCTGAGGGGAGAAGCTGGAACAGGTTGTGTCTGGGGTGAGATGGATCTGCAGTGATGTTTCCTGCCCGTTTCCTGACTCTGTCAAGTCCTGAATGGAGGGCAGGTTGGCACCAATTATCTTTTATGCAGTCCTGACTGTCCGTTGTAGTCTGCTCCTGTCCTTTTTGGTGGCAGGTCCAAACCAGACAGTGATGGAGGTGCAGAGAACAGACTGGATGATGTCTGTGTAAAAGTGGATCAGCAGCTCCTTAAGTAGTTTGAGCTTCCTAAGCTGGCGCAGGAAGGACATCCTCTGCTGGGCCTTCTTGATGATGGTGTCAGTCCACGGTCATCTCCACAGTTTTGAGCATGTTAAGCTCCAGGTTATTCTGACCACACCAGAGAGCCAGCTGATCAACCTCCCATCTGAAGGCCGACTCATCACCGTCCCGGATGAGGCCGATGACCGTTGTGTCATCAGCGAACTTCAGGAGTTTGACAGATGGGTCTCCTGAGGTGCAGTCGTTGGTGTAGAGGGAGAAGAGCAGTGGGGAGAGCACACACCCCTGGGGGCGCCAGTGCTGATAGTCCGGGTGCTGGATGTGATGTTCCGCAGTCTCACCTGCTGACTCCAGTCAGTCAGGAAGTTTGTGATCTGACAGCTGGAGGCTGGCACAGTGAGCTGGGTGAGTTTGGTGCTGAGGATGTCTGGGATGATGGTGTTGAATGCCGAGCTGAAGTCTACGAAAAGGATCCTTGTATATCAAATCAAAATCAAATCAAATCAAATCACTTTATTGTCACACTACCATGTACACAAGTGCAACAGTAGGTGAAATTCTTGTGTGCAGTTCCGAGCAACATAGCAGTCATGACAGTGACGAGACATATACCAATTACAGTAAACAACATACTTACACAAAACAATTTACAAATCAAATGTACACATACTTACACAACACAATAATTACATACAATGTACAGTAAACAATACACACAATATACAATACAATAAGGAGTATATGAAATATATATATATATATATATATATGAAGTAGTATATTGAGGAGAATATGTTGACAGTCCAGTGTGAGATATAAGATGAATAAAGTGCAGTGCTAATTATTGATCGTGATAGATCAAGTGTTCAACAGTCTGACTGCTTGGGGAAAGAAGCTGTCATGTAGTCAGCTGGTGCGGGTCCTGATGCTGCGATACCGCCTGCCTGATGGTAGCAGTGAGAACAGCCCATGACTCGGGTGGCTGGAGTCTCTGATGATCCTCCGAGCTTTTTTCACACACCGCCTAGTGTATATGTCCTGGAGGGAGGGAAGCTCACCTCCGATGATGTTCCTGGCAGTTCGCACCACCCTTTGCAGGGCTTTGCGGTTGTGGGCGGTGCTATTGCCGTACCAGGCAGTGATGCAGCCAGTCAGGATGCTCTCTTCAGTGCTGGTGTAGAACCGTGTGAGGATGTGGTGGTTCATTCCAAACTTCCTCAGCCGTCTCAGGAAGAAGAGGCGCTGGTGAGCCTTCTTCACAACGGCCTCAGTGTGGACGGACCCATGTGAGTTCTTCAGTGATGTGGACACCGAGGAACTTGAAAATGCTGACTCTCTCTACCGGTGCTCCATTGATGGTGATGGGGCTGTGTTCTCCGTCTTTCTTCCTGAAATCCACCACAAGCTCCTTGGTTTTACTGACGTTGAGGGAGAGGTTGTGCTCCTGACACCAGCGTGTCAGAGTGTGCACCTCCTCTCTGTAGGCTCTTTCATCATTGTCAGTGATCAGACCTACCACCGTCGTATCGTCAGCAAACTTAATGATGGCATTGGAGCTATGTGTTGCCACACAGTCATGCGTGTACAGGGAATACAGTAGGGGGCTGAGAACACAGCCCTTCGGGGCTCCAATGTTAAGGACCGGGATGATTGTGGAGTGTTTGAAGCAGGAGGAAACTTCACACAGCTCCAGTGATCTGTTAAAGATCTGTGTGAAGATGGGGGCCAGCTGGTCTGAACAGATTTTCAGGCAGGATAGTGACACAACATCAGGACCAGGAGCCTTCCTGATATTCTGCCTTTGGAAGAGGTGGCTCACATCCTCTTCACAGATCTTGAGTACAGATGAGGGGTCAGAGAGGGGGGGGTTGACAGCGTGTCAGAGGGGGAAGGTGGTTGTTTGAAGATGGTTGTGGAGTGGGGGAGAGGTGTGAATTGTGGGCTTTTCAAACCTACAATAAAAGCCATTCAGCTCGTCTGCCAGTTGATGAGTACCAGCAATGTTGGGGGATGGTCTCCTGTAGTTAGTGAGTGTCCGCAGGCCTCTCCACACTGATGCAGGATCGTTGGCTGCAAAGCTGTTATTTAGCTTTTCGGCGTAGCTCCTCTTTGCAGCTTTGATCTCTTTAGTCAGTGTTTTCCTGGCCTGGTTATACAGGACTCTGTCCCCGCTTCTGAAGGCCTCCGCTTTGGTCTGATGAAGCTGCCTGAGTTTCGCTGTGAACCAGGGTTTTTGGTTGTTGTATGTGTGGAAGGTTTTAGTCGGCACACACATGTCCTCACGAAAACTGATGTAAGATGTTACAGTGTCGGTTAGTTCGTCCAGGTCAGTGGCTGCAGCATCAAAAACACTCAAGTCAGTACAGTCAAAGCAGGCCTCTAACTCCAGATTTGACTCGTTGGTCCATCTTTTCACAGTCTTTACAACAGGTTTAGCACATTTCAGTTTTTGCCTGTGTGTCGGGATAAGATGAACCAGACAGTGATCAGAGAGTCCCAGGGCTGCATGGGGAGCAGAGCGATAGGCGTCCTTTAATGTAGTGTAGCAGTGGTTCAGTGTGTTAGTGTCTCTGGTGGGACACTTAAAATGCTGTCTGTACTTTTGGAGTTCATGGCTGAGGTTTGCTCTGTTGAAGTCCCCAAGAACAATGAGCAGGGAGTCTGGAGGTTTTTTCTCCATGTTAGTTATCTGGTCGGCCAGGTTTAGTAATGCCTCACTAACACAGGCCTGAGGTGGAATGTAAACAGCGACCAGAACAATGAGGAAAAATCCTGCGGTGAATAAAAAGGTTTACAGTTTATAAATAATGTCTCTAAGTGAGGGCTGCATGATTTTTTCAGCACTGTGACATCTGTGCAGCAACCTTCATTTACATAGAAACAGTCTGTTCCAGATCCAGGTTCGATAAAGAGCGGTGGAATAGTATGAGCAGTTGAAAGTCTACCAAGAGCTCTTCTCTGGTAAATGTTACCAGAGAGGGACGGCAGAAAACAGCATTAATAAACAAAAACACAAAAAGCACTATGGAGCATAATCCAGAGGCGGCCGGCGGCCGGCTGCGGCACCATTTTTCTCATATACATCAGACTGCACATAGCCTCCCCAGATGCCCCAAAAAACAAAAATAGTGTAGTTCCCCACATCGCTGGGGGGATGAGATGTATCTAGTATGGGAGCAGGCCGCACCAGCCACAGACTTTTCTCTCTACAGAGTATTAGATCTGGCTGAGGTCTGAGAACCAAGTCTGGGTGGGCCAAAACGGCACCACGAGGGTGACTTGTTTCTCGTCCTCCCCGACCTTGCACAAGGTCTGTGCAAGTAGGCTCACTGGGGGAATGCGGATTTGCACAGCCTCTGGCGCCAGCTGTGTGCCAGTGCATCTGTTCTGAGGGGAGCTCCCATCAGGGCATACCAGAGCGGGCAGTGGGAGGATTCTTGGGAAGGGAAAAGGTCTTCCTGTGCTTGCCGAATCGACTCCGAATCAGCTGGACCACCTTAGGTTGGGTCTCCACTCTCCACTGAGCGTCACCTGCCACGACGGATGAGTTGCGACATGCGACAAGAGCGTAAACACAATATGTAAATAAAAAACTTTGTGTTTATATACACAAAGACAGTATACTTAGCTTGTATTAACATTAGAATAAAGCCTCCTTTTTTGCATTTTGGTGTCTGGTTTTGATGTCAGGTAACATCCACCATTTTTAATCATATAAAAGCTTAGTTGTTACAAATGGTGCATCCCAAACAGGTAGTATGTTAACACTGAAAATGCAACAAAAAGAAGTCTACAACGATTATCTGATGATGCACTTCTTCAACCATCAATGTGGAATGTTGGACATTTCATGCACTCTGCTTGCGGCTTGCAGTATGTATTGGAAGGGGCAGAGTTATCTGGCTGCAATGCTCGTCTGACAAAACAATTATAAATAATGGAGAATGTAGCAACTAGTGAAACTTCAGTGAAGATAGCACCTTACAAATGTACATTTGTACATTGTTTGAGATACAATTGTTGAACTGAGGTTAGATAACGTGCTAAAGCTAGCTACAATGCATTGCATGCATTTGAATAAATCGGCCACATATCATCAATTAATGTTTACCACAGACCTTATTTAGCTTATAAGTTTAAAAACCTCATTATAAAAACCCATAGGAAAATCCAGTTGGAATCCATGGCGAATTAGACTTCTGGGTTTGCCTTACATAATTGAGATTACATAATCTCAATTATGTCTCAGACTATGCTCAGATTTTGTCTCAGTTATGTCTCAGAACAATTGGGAGAAACCAGACTCACTGTGGGGTTGATAGATGCCAGTTCGCCTTGGACTAACATCATGAATATAATGTAAATATTACTTATGTATAGTGCAAGTCATGCTTTAACATTATTAAACTAAGTAATGGTTAAGGGTCAGTGTTTAAACATCGATTTTGTATGAACTGTAAGATTAATGACTAATGTCTTTGAAGTCCATCCTGGATTAACTGCAGAAGTTCACATAGATGCAATTGTCCTTGTTAATTGGCTGATGAAGGGTTTTGTTGGCAATTAATTGATAGTCTATGTATTCCATTTCAAGAGTGCAGTCCATCATTAGACCGAGGTGATGCAGGAGATCAGTGAGGTGCATAGTAGTCCAACGTGGCTGGTAATTTTGGAGAGGTCTATCCTAAGTCCAAGGTTCAGGCAATGGCTCGAGCACGATTCAGGCATATGAAGTATCCCATGTCTAATGGTTGGAGTTGGTATCAGTTCATCCTCTGAAGTCCATCTTAATAAACTGAAGTGATGTTTGTCTGGCACCGGCTGAATTTAGTCATCATCACACAGCGACACGTAGCAGTGGAGTCCAACACAAAGCAGGAATGGAGCTGGATCCAGCCGGTTCTGGTGACCTCAGGATAGGAGTCCTGAGGTTGAGACAGGGAAACAAATTAAATAATATAAGCATAGATGCCATTCAATTTATTGCAGAGTTATATATCATGATCAATATTTCTGGTTCAGGCAGACTAAACTAAAGCAGCCTAATTCTGAGTTGATGGAAAAATTAGGTGTATGCCTGGCTAAATAGATGAATCTTTAGTCTAGACTTAAACTGAGTGAGTGTGTCTGAGTCCCGAACAATGTTAGGGAGACTATTACATAGTTTAGGAGCCAAATATGAAAAGGATTTTCCTCCTTTTGTGGATTTTGATATTCTAGGAACTATTAACAAGCCAGAATTTTGTCATCGTAATAAACGCGATGGAATATAGTGTGGTAGAAGGTCACTTAAGTACTGCGGAGCTAGACCATTAAGCTTTGTACGTAGTTAACAGAATTTTCTAATTAATATGGAATTTAACAGGTAGCCAATGTAATGATGGTAAAATGGGGCTAATATGATCATATTTCCTGGTTCTCGTCAGCACTCTGGCAGCTGAATTTTGAACCAATTGAAGTTTATTTATTGATCTTCCTGGACATCCTCCCAGTAATGCATTACAATAATTTAGTCTTGAGGTCATGAATGCATGAATTAGTTTTTCGGCATCAGCAACAGAGAGCATGTGCCTTAATTTATCAATATTTCTTAGGTGGAAGAATGCTGTTCTACAAACATTGGTAATTTGATTTTCAAATTATAGATTGGTATCAAATATAACACCTAAGTTCTTCACTGTAGAAGATGATGTAACAGTACATCCATTGAGAGTCAAATTATATTTTAGAGGCTTATTTTTAGAGGTTTTTGGTCCACTAATTTGTACCTCTCTTTAAGAAGGACAATTCTGGCCATCCAATCTTTTATTTTCTGCTGGCTCCCCACATTAGACTTCCTGCATTTCAGCTACAGACTTCCTCTCCAGCTGGTTCAGATCTCCTATGTGGTGGACTCCCTGCTCTCCTTCTCCCAGTCTGGTTCTCCCTGGCTTGCAGCCTGCTCAGCCTGTGTGGTATACCAACCCATTACTATTTAGCCTTAGTGATTGCTGTCAAGACACCGGGTTCTATTGCTCCTCTGCTCACCTCTTGTCATTGTTGTTCTCCTGGCCATTCTACCGCTATACCTGGTCTCCAGCGCCCACTGCTGGCCCACCATCTCCTAGACCTTCTCTAGATTGTTTCTTCCCTTCTGTGTTTTCCTATTGACTTGAATAAAGATTTCTGAGTTAATAATCATCTGCCTATTGGATCTTCTCTGCCTGACACTAGGTATTGATTGTCTGTGGTACATGTTAACAGTAAAGTAACCATTCTAGTATGATGGAACACATGTGACTCAAGCAAATAATTGTTGTGGATATTCCAAAGAGATAGTACAAGAGAAAAGCTTTGTGTCTGACTTCTCTTAACAGTTAAGAATGCATCAGGAACCCACAGTGCTTGATTGAACAACACCGTTATCTCTCCGGTAGTGTCAAATTTGTGTGCAAGAGCCCTGCACGTCAATATGTGGATACACTCTCTAGTGTCTGTTTCCTGATGCATTTGGCAAGCACATGTTTTTTTTTTAAATTTTAGCCCCTTTTCTCCCAATTTGGAATGCCCAATTCCCACTATTTAGTAGGTCCGTGTGGTGGCGTGGTTACTCACCTCAATCCGGGTGACAGAGGACAAGTCTAAGTTTCCTCCGCTTCTGAGACCGCCAATCCATGCATCTTATCACGTGGCTCGTTGTGCATGACACCACGGAGACGCCACATGTGGAGGCTCATGCAACTCTCCACGATCCACACACACAACTTACCACGTGTCCCACTGAGAGTGAGAACCACTAATTGTGACCATGAGGAGGTTACCCCATGTGACTCTACCCTCCCTAGCAACCAGCCAATTTAGATGATTAGGAGACCTGGTTGGAGTCACTCAGCACACCCTGCATTTGACCTAATTTGCACAGACCTAGTTCTTTTAAGCAATCCAAAAAGTCTCAGAGTGATATAACATGTTTATTTGAACAACCCAAATGATCTCAGACCCACCTAAAAGGTCCACAAACAAATCGATCACAGACCACCTTGGGAGGTGAGTACGAGTACCTGAGTATGAGTCCTTTTGTGGTTTGATTGATTGTTGCTATGTGAAGGTGAAGAGGTACCAGTCCGTTTTGCTTTTTGTTATGACATAAGTAGCCAGAGGCTTGCCATTCAGCTAAATTACATAATCGCCTTATCGAGATTATTTGATCTAACGATTATTGTGAACTTTAAATTGCACTCACATTTTACTGTCAAAATAAGGACATTTTAAGCTAACATAGAATTACCATGATTACCATGACCACATTGTTATAAGAGCACGTGAAGATGAACTGCTTTGGAGCACTGTGATGCACGTGCCCACGAAAATAAGTTATTTTGATAGTGAAAGAAAAGCTCTCTGTGTCACTTTAATTTAATGTTTGCATTATGGCAAACTATGTGGGTTCATTAATATATGCAGTGTTAATTACATGCAGGAGGAGACTTTATTTCTGTTGAGAACCATATTTTCAAATAGCCACAGAATCTTGTTTTGTTTTCCTTCATGCAAACAAAGGGTTTTTGGGTTTAATCTTAGACTCTTAACATAATGTGAAAGTAGAGAATTAAGGACAGAAATATATCACTGTTGCATAATATTAATATAATATATTAGAATAGAATTGGCTGTCTGGGTTATATTATAAACTGTGTAAATGTATAGTTGACCAAAAAGAGGGACATGTTTTAAGTATTTGGAAATATTTTTACATTTAAAATATTATTTTTCTTATCAATCTACCCCTGTGCAAAATTGTAACTTGTTAAAGCATTAAAGTATATCATATAGTGCTATTATGTGATTCCAAGTTACTACTTAAGGTGAATGTGTGTTCATATACCTTAAGGAGTGACAATTTATCATCATAATCAAAATTATATGAATGCCAGTTTATTGATAGCCAAAAGACACACAGTAATCGTGACTGCCATGGGGTCAGAGTTCTGAAGAAATTGTGGTATGAATAACAAAATGACAAAAAGGGCCAAAAATGATACCGGGTCCTCTTTAAGTCCACTTACATTGTGAACACCAAAAGCAAGAGGTAATTTGCAGCTGGTTCCATTTTTGGTTCACTTTAATTGATTCAATTGATTTAATTGGTTCATTTTAAACGGACTATATGTGAAACCACCCTTAGTCGTCATCTTTATGGGTCTAAACTCTTGAAGATAAATTGTCCACTATCTCAAAGCACACTTTGGGCTTTAGACATCAACAGACTGAAGCAAAGGGCATCAGGATTTTATTATTGTGAAATTATATGTTGGGGTACAAGTTTCTCATCCTGAAATTATATGTATAAAATGTATTTGCAGTGGTTAATATTTAATCCATTGTTTTCTGTACACATTCTGCTCTGCTGAAGTGACCTGTTTCATCCCGGGTGTATTCCAAGTACAAATGTAAGTCATTATTCAATATTATTTATTTTTTACCAGCAACATATCACCCTGCAGCTCTTTTCAATGTTTCCCACTAAATCTAAGAATGGTTGAGCCTGGCTAGTATCTGGAAGAGAGACCTCTTGGAGAAAACAGTTGCTACTGCTGGAAGAGATATTAGGGAGGCCAGCAGGGGGTGCTCACCTGCAGTCTATTTGGGTCAAAATCCTTCAGTTGAGTGATGGGGATGCTACAATGTAAAAAGTCACTGTCTTTTGGATAAGGCAATCAACTGAGGTCTTGACTCTCTGTGGTCATTTCTTGTAAAGAGTATGGGTGTAACCCTGGTGTCCTGGCCAGATTTGCCCATTGACTTCATGGCTTCCTAATAATTCCTTATATATATATATATATATATATATATATAGGAATTATTAGGAAGCCTACTCTCCTCTCCACCAATATCTGGTGTGTTCTGGCGCACCATGACTGCCGTTGCATCATCCAGATGGATGCTGCACACTGGTGGTGGTTGAGGAGAGTCCCCCTATACTGTATGAAGCACTTTGAGTGGCTAGAAAATAACTATTTAAATGTAGGAAATTATTATTATTATTATTATTATTATTATTATTGTTGTTGTTGTTGTTGTTATAACACTCACAGTCCTCCGGTGTCCGCTGAAACAAATCCTGCACTAGTTTTAACATTTAAAAAATTATCCAATTTATCTACTAAGGCAGTGATCCAAATGACAGGTTTGAGTTGAAAGCACTTTAATGTTGCATTGTATATAAAGTAAACCTTTTACTGGGAACAAATATGGGCTGACCCATCTTTATCATGTCAAAACACTGTAGTCCACCCACTAAGCAAAACATAATGTTTTTCAAAATACTGTTGATTTTAACACATTTAAAGCATTAGTTCACCCAAAAGTGAAAATTCAGTCATTGTTTACTCAACCCTTTCTTTATTTTTCTTAACACAAAGGGACAAATTGTGAAAAAAGGCAGCTTAATGTGACTACCTCTTCAAGCCTCAAAAGAACACAAAATTATAATTCAGAAGTCTAATAAATTATTCCACGAGACTCATGATTGTTATGAAAGCATACAATAAGATTTGGGTTTAGAAACTATCTGAAATATAATGTATTATTTATTGAAAATGTTCACTGACCATTGATCTCCTGTGTGCGTTCATGATATGGCATTAGAACAACTGTTCACGAAGCCCCTTCATGAAATTGGGGCTTACAAAAATACAGGTCCTCCACAGCGATAATGACAACATAACACAACACAACTGCACACAAAACAGAGAACATACTAAACATGTCTAAAGAGTTTTAGTTGAAGAATTGATGCATTTCTATGCCCAGCCTTATTTTCTGAAAGTCTTTGGACCGGTGCCAGTACACAGAGTTACCCGCGCAATGCTGAAAATAGAAAACAAGGAATAGTCAAATGTACCATCGCTCGTCACTGCTGGTTGGGACAAAAACTCTGATTACCATAGAAAATATACCTTTTATCGCTTGTAGTTTGCTGTCAGGTTAGGACACTGTGTGACTAAGGCTGCCTTTACACCGTGTCCTAACTACACGCGACGCGACGCCGCGACACGCGATAAAAGGTATCTTTTCCATGTTAATCAGCGTTTTTGTCCTAACCAGACGCGACGGCGACACGCGAAGTTTCTAATTTAGAAACGGTTCCTATTTCTGCGACGTCGCGGCTGACAGATCCGCCCACACAGAGATCTCATTGGATGGAAGTTCTGCGTGTCATGAATATTTAATCATCAAACATGGACGACAAGGAACTGATTGTCGAAGTTCAAAGGCATTCAATTCTCTACGATAAATCCCACAAAGACATCAGGAAAAAGGATTCCGTCTGGAGAAGTATAGCTGAAGCATTGAATACACATGGTAAGTTAAGTTTAGACTTTCATCTACAGCGAATGAATGAATGAATGTAGCATTTAGCTATAGTAGGCTACTAATGACGCATCAACCTGTGTAAAACAAATTCCGCTTTATTTTCAATGTAAAGTAGAGTGAATAGGCATGACGATTTGTGTCCCTGTATCCAGGGGTGTCATTCCAGACAATCTACTGAAATACAGGCAGGGTGGGGAGTCACAATGACAGTAGTCCGAGCTGTGCACACCATTTCCAATGCGAGTGCGGGCCAGCAGTGCGCTTTCACAGAGAGACTCCGCCCACACGCTGTTCTGAATGGCTGTGATTTTTGATTGACGTGTGGCGTCTCACAGTCGCGTCGCGTCTAGTGTGGACAGACACGCTTGCTGTCGCTGGAATTTTATCGCGTCGCGTGTAGTTAGGACACGGTGTTAGCCTCTTCTATGTTTCTGTTTGATTTCCAAATACTCTGTTCAAAAAAATAAGGCTGGGCATAGAAATGCATCAATTCTTCGACTAAAATTCTTTAGACATGTTTAGACAATTCTGTTTTGTGTGCAGTTGTGTTGTGTTGTGTTCTGCTGTCGCTATCGCTGTGGCAGACCTGTTTTTAGATATACAAAATGTTCCAGTGTCGCGAGGGGGCTACATGAACTGTTGCTCTCGTATTCTATCATGAACATGCACAGGAGATCAATGGTCAGTGAAAATTTTCACTAATAATGCATTAAGTTTTTATTTGTTTCTCACCAAACCTTATTGTGTGCTTTCATAACAATCATGAGTCTCATGCAATAATATATTAGACTTCTGAATTATACGTTTGTGTTCTTTTGAAGCTTGAAGAGGTGGTCATCATAAACTGCCATTATAAGACATCACTAAGAACAAATTTCTCCCTTTGTGTTAAGAAAAAGAAAGAAAGTATTATGGTTATACACAGGGGTAAGAAAAAAATGCCTGATTTAAATTTTTGGTGGAACAAATCTTTTAACCCAGTAAGTGTAAATTATTAGTCAAATAAATTGCAATAAGTCACTAATCATTTGCATTCTCTCATACTATTACTTTCATTTGAAACATATTAAACATTATCTGAGACATTCGAACTGACCAATCAGCAGACTACAGCTACTCCCATTGTTCTAAAGCTGTGACAATGGAGATATCAGCAGTGTTGATTACGATGAAACAATATTACAACTGATTTCTCTGCGTGATTCTCCTTCTATCCACTAGATGTCGTCACAGAGCTTCCGTTCCAGCTCTTCTCTACTTTTTCCAATGTTACTGTTGTTCTATTCTAATTGTGCAATTTTATTCTGATAAATGATTAAATGTAAGTAAATGAGTAAGCTTAACACCTTGCTTGTCTAGTTTTGTGAATTTTCTTGGTTGTTATTGCTGTTTTAATTTGTTCTTCCATTTTTGCCCTTTGTGACCCTGCCCTGCTGTTTCATCTGGATATTTGCATTTGTTCTCTTGCAAATGTGTTTTATTAGAACAAGCTGATCTAGCTGCACAGTAAGAGTGTTTGCCAGGGGGGAGAAACACATTTCTCACACAAACAAACCAGCAGGAAACCAAAGTTGATTTTTAAAATATTCCACATTTGGGTAGTTTAGCTCAGAAACAATGTCTCTGTTGTCTGTGATTTTCCTATTGACTACAAAGTGCTCACCCCAACCGTATCTCCATTCTCTGCGGGTAGGTGTATGATCAAAAGCCTTCCCTTGGTAGTTGGTAATTGCTGCTAGCTTGAACTCTCAATCAAAAGAGATAAATGAAAAGGAGAAAAAAGTTACAGGAAATGAAAGATTTAAAAAATCGGAGACATGAGAATGTGTGAGGGTAATGACATAAATTCCTAGTGTCTCTCATGTGTTCGTGATGATGCTGTAAAAGAAAAATCAAACCGATGAAAACATGTCTGGTAGTTTCAAAACTATACTTTTATTTTATTTTATATAGTATACCATAGAAACGTGAAAAAAGAATCTACAAATACTGAAACAAACTTTGCAAAACACAACATTTATGTTTCTATGTGACAAACACTCACTAATAATATTGTTAACTGCATCTGCAAATAAAACATTATTTCAGTATTATTGTTTGTTTCTGTTCTTTAATTTTTATATTTAATTTTGATGTATAGAATATGTTGCGTTTGAAGGTGTAATTTTGGTAAAAGTCTTGACACCTCACCGTGGCCCTCATTCATTTTCAAACCCTGGCTACGGCCCTGCATCCAAGTTGTCCAAAATGAGGTTCAGCGATGGGTCATGGTATGTCCTTGAATGGCCCTTTCAGTCATCATTAAAATCTTATTAAAAATCTTTGTTGGGATTTCAAGGAAGCACAGAGTTGCTGCAGAGTTTATTAAATCAAATTTAAGACTTATTAAGACCTTTTTCAAGACCTGAACAAATAAAATTAATACCGTATCCATATGCCAAAACAAACTAACACATTATCAAAATAAATCATGTATCACAGACTCTTACTTAAACATGCAGGGGCACACAACAAGCATTGCCATTTCAGAGATGCTCTGACCCAGTCGTCTGGCCATAACAATACTGTATACAACAATCAACCACAATATTAAAACCACCAACTTAATATTATGTAGGTCCCCCTCGTGCCACCAAAACAGCACCAACCTGCATCTCATAACAGCATTCAGTGATGATATTCCTCATCTCAATTGTACAGAGCGGTTTATCTGAGTTACTGTAGACTTTATCAGTTCAAACCAGTCTGACCATTCTCTGTTGACCTTTCATCAACAAGTGTTTCATACACAGAACCAGGGGCGATTGTAGGGTCAGAGCTTTAGGGGTGCTGAGCACCCAATGAGCCCCACTGCCACCACCCACCCTCTTTTCACACAAAAACAAAAAATATGTCTATTGAAAAATAACTTTATCATTTTAACATTGGTTCAACTAACTCCAAAATCCAGATTTAAAAAAAAAAGATTTTGAGACCTTTTCAGGGCACCAGCTTAATTGTGAGCATTGTTGCCAACTTAGCGACTTTGTCGCTATTTTTAGCGACTTTTCAGACCCCTTTAGCGACATTTTTTCAAAAAAGCGACTAGCGACAAATCTAGCGACTTTTTGGACAAACCTTAGCAACTTTCCAAATTCCAAATATCGCCAGTACTGCAAGCGTGAGGTCTTACTTCCCCGCTGCGTCTGCTCTGTTCAGTGAGCGGCTGAGAGGAGCAGCACATTCCGTTGACTGCACGCCAGCGGACATAGACATGAATGAGCTGCGCATGTGCACGCTGTGTTAGCAGGAACCAATCAGTGATCACATAGCAGCTGCCTTCTCCTTTGTTTTAATTCAAAACATTTAATTTGACCGTTTTTTCTTGGCATGCGCTTATATTCACTACTAATCAGAGTTTTAGTTCATTCCGGTTCGGTTTCTGAACTCTCCGACTTCAGATCGTATATTTACAGACTCTATACATTTTACTTATCCAAACACAACAATAAACCTTCTTCAAACTCATAAACATGTAACGTTAGCTAAGTTCCGTTCCATTGTCTAACAGAAAATATGTAATTGAGAACCGTTTTACTGGACATTCGGCTATATACTTGTATAAAAACAGTATGAGCACGGTTTAGGGGAGATAACCGTTATTATAAACTGAAGTAGGCTACAGTACCGACAAATTAGGCAGAATGCAAATACGACGCGATGAAGTCATTAATATGCTAATGACGCATGACGTCATCTGGCGACATTTAGCTACTTTTCGAGCAGGCTTTAGCTACTTTCCATTGAAAATAGTTGGCAACACTGATTGTGAGAGTTCACACAGACAGCCCCCTGTAACAAACACAAAACCTTCTTCAGTCAGCTGGTTTTCCTGACCGTTAACTCCATGTGCCTCCTTTTGTATCAACAGTCATCAGATTGGTTAGATTAGATTCAACTTTATTGTCATTGAACAAAGTAACAGGTACTTGGACAACAAAATGTAATTCATCTTCTGTAAATTATTTACAAAAAATGGTTCTTGAAAGGCTCTTTCTTGTGTGCCAAACTGAGTATGAGGGTATTGAGACAGCTTTAACTGTTTAGGACCAGTGTCCTTATCCCCAAGTCTGAACAGCTCTCTTCTGTCTCTGCTGCTTTGGCTTGGTGGTCTCTATGTTGCACTCCCTCTGTCTCTTCATTTATTCCACTAGTCAATTCCCTCTCATCCCTTATGGACTCTCCCTGTTGTTTTCCTCCTTTATTATGAAAAAATGTGGAGTAAAATAATGTTACAAAAAGTAAATGTAATATAGGCTACTTAATGCCAGTAAGTTAGTATAGGACCATGAGTAGTTACTGTTTTGCTTGCCACTATTCACTATATGTCAATTTATTGTTGTTGTTTCCTCACCTGGTTCCTCCTGCATGCTCTCCCTTTCCCTTTCCCCTTCTCCATCTCCCTCTCTTTCCCTTTCCCCTTCTCCATCTCCCTCTCTTTCCCTTTCTCCTTCTCCATCTCCCTCTCTTTCCCCTTCTCCATCTCCCTCTCTTTCCCTTTCCCCTTCTTCATCTCCCTCTCTTTCCCTTTCCCTTTCTCCATCTCCCTCTCTTTCCCTTTCCCCTTCTCCATCTCCCTCTCTTTCCCTTTCCCCTTCTCCATCTCCCTCTCTTTCCCTTTCCCCTTCTCCATCTCCCTCTCTTTCCCTTTCCCTTTCTCCATCTCCCTCTCTTTCCCTTTCCCCTTCTCCATCTCCCTCTCTTTCCCTTTCCCTTTCTCCATCTCCCTCTCTTTCCCTTTCCCTTCTCCATCTCCCTCTCTTTCCCTTTCCCTTTCTCCATCTCCCTCTCTTTCCCTTTCCCCTTCTCCATCTCCCTCTCTTTCCCTTTCCCTTTCTTCATCTCCCTCTCTTTCCCTTTCCCTTTCTCCATCTCCCTCTCTTTCCCTTTCCCCTTCTCCATCTCCCTCTCTTTCCCTTTCCCCTTCTCCATCTCCCTCTCTTTCCCTTTCCCCTTCTCCATCTCCCTCTCTTTCCCTTTCCCTTCTCCATCTCCCTCTCTTTCCCTTTCCCCTTCTCCATCTCCCTCTCTTTCCCTTTCTCCTTCTCCATCTCCCTCTCTTTCCCTTTCCCTTCTCCATCTCCTCTCTTTCCCTTTCCCTTCTCCATCTCCCTCTCTTCCCCTTCTCCATCTCCCTCTCTTTCCCTTTCCCCTTCTCCATCTCCCTCTCTTTCCCTTTCTCCATCTCCCTCTCTTTCCCTTTCCCCTTCTCCTTCTCCATCTCCCTCTCTTTCCCTTTCCCCTTCTCCATCTCCCTCTCTTTCCCTTTCCCCTTCTCCATCTCCATCTCTTTCCCTTTCCCCTTCTCCATCTCCCTCTCTTTCCCTTTCCCCTTCTCCATCTCCCTCTCTTTCCCTTTCCCCTTCTCCATCTCCATCTCTTTCCCTTTCCCCTTCTCCATCTCCCTCTCTTTCCCTTTCTCCTTCTCCATCTCCCTCTCTTTCCCTTTCCCCTTCTCCATCTCCCTCTCTTTCCCTTTCCCCTTCTCCTTCTCCATCTCCCTCTCTTTCCTTTCTCCTTCTCCATCTCCCTCTCTTTCCCTTTCTCCTTCTCCATCTCCCTCTCTTTCCCTTGGCACTGACAATCATACACAAATATATTGTAGGCAGGATAGTTGAGGTCAGTTTGTAATGTCACAAAAATGTTATGGAGACCATTTACAGATTCTAAGGATATGATCAAAAGGCACACAGAGGCGTGCTATTTTAAATGTCTTTATTGTTGTTATTATTATTATTGGGCTTAGAAACTTTTTTAAATCACAAATTCCTTTCACAAGAGAAGCTGTATTCTCCATTGTGGGTTTGAAATAAATTAAAAAAATAAAAGCAGGGGACCATTGCCTAGATATGTAATTTGATACAACAACAGATAGCTGGTTTGCATTATCTGTTACTTTAGCTTAGCACTTTTCAGAAGAACAAAAAAAACAAAAAACAAGACAGAGGTCATTATGGACTGTCCCTAGTCTCTCACCTGAATCTGTCTTTTTTTCTTTTAAAGAACTGTCGTATGTCCATTGCTCACTGGCAGGCCACACACACACACGCACGCGCGCACGCGCACACAGAGAGAGACAGTAATGCTAGGAGGTTCAGGTTAAATCCTCTGTGTGTGAGGAATGAATAAATACAGCAAAAGAAAAACATTAAACTTTCTTTTACTGTCTAGTTTGATTGTCAGCCACATCTGAAAAATAACAGATATAAATCTAGGAATGAATAACTATTCATTTAAAAAGCCACAGTGAGTGTTTTCACACATACTGGTGGTATACAGTGATATGTTTGTTTTACTCTGGTCCAAACGCCAGGGCTTCATGTTTCCATGACGACTGACCAGAAAAGACGCACGTGATGTCATGTTTACATGACTCCCGATTGTTAAAATGAGTATCAAATTAACAATAAACTTTAACAACAGAGACACACATATGCACAGGTACGCAGTTTATTGTCGCGCTGCTGTTTTTGTTTCACGCTCTAGCAATTAATAAACAGAACTGCACGCGTCTTGCGGAAGAACATTGTAACCGGCGATACTTCTCTCCGTTTATGACTATGGACGAGTCACCCAGGTCCTGTGCTACTCCACAGCGGCGGCGACCCGCTGGACTAAAATAGGCCGAAAATAAACACTTATTATAGGTGTACCATGGTGATTCAGGATACTGACTCCAGTACTAACCGATATGGTTTCGGAATCGGAACAACTCTAGGTAAAAGGAAAGAAGTGTGAGACACAGCTTTGGAGCAACTTAGTTGATTCACAACACTACATAACGGGTTCTCACTCTGCGTGTGTTTCGCGCTGGATGGCGGTCGTGCTGAGCGGTGCAGGTACAGAGGAGAAGTAGAAGAAGAGAAGAGGATGACACCATTTGCTAAGCGGGGATGTTTTCATTTTCATCTTTAACACATAAATTTTAAACCACAAACTACGGAGTATGTTAGGACATTATAAAAATTTTAGAATAACAACATTTCTTACTCCAAGTTTTAGGGGTGCTGAGCTCCTTTTTAGGGGTGCTGAAGCACCAATTATTGCTAATCCAGCTGTTTCCTGTGAATTGTTCCTGTGCTCACTTGTGTGTAAGTTATACAGTGACTTTCAGAAGAGTCAGCAGCAAATATGGAAAAAACTGTTTAAAGGAAGATTTCCATTGTGATTTAAAGGTGGCGACAGAAGATGGTTTAAAGTGAAAGGGGGAGAGAGTTCTAAAGCTTTGGGACGATAGCTGCCGAAGACCTCCTTCTCATAGTAGACATCCTGAATGTGGGAACATAAAAAGACTTGATCCAGCAGACTTATGTGTGTAAAGTGATGTAGGAGTTAATAAATTTAGGTAGGTTTTGTGTGGCCAGATCATGGAGAGTTTTAAAAGTAATGATTAATATTTTGAATATGAAAAGTAACACCTTCATCTTCATCGTTATATCCTTTGTAATTTTACCGTGTTTCAGGTTTTTCTGCTTTTCTACTGTTTCATCTGCGTGTATTTTACCTGTTGCTGCTGGCACCTAGCTAGAGTCTGGGTTTGTAACCTGCTAGTTTTTTTAGCATCACTTATATATCTGTTTTCAGCCTTTAATCCTTAACATCTGCCATTTTTAAGCATGCAACGTGTTTCCCTCATATTATTTTCTTATCGAGATATTCCACCTGCATCCGCGTTCAATTTTTATCGCGATTAAACTGTGTGCATTTTTTCAAGAACAACCACCACCAACAACAAACAATTTTGTGAGGGATTCACATCAATCTCAAACCCTCACTGCTCAAGAACAACTAACAACAAACAATTTGCGGTAAGTCATGGCATCCACTCATGTTATTTCTTCCTGCATTGCATGTCACATGTTTACAATAGCCTCCTCCATCAGCAGTGAGGGATTCACATGTGATAAATGTAAGGAATTAGTCACTCTGACGGAGAAGGATAATGAGTTAGAGACTCGCATCCGAACACTAGTGGAGGTCAGTGAGAAAGAGAAGCCGGTAGGTACTGTTTCGGATGCGAGTAGTAGTACAGAGAGCAACATAAACACTTTGGTTCCGGCAGTAGAGCCCCTGCAGCAGGGCATTTGGGTGATGTCTCGGCGGCATACTCGCTCAGCAAAGAGACACCACTCTCCCGTTCCTGTTAGGGTTTGCAATCAATTCTCCCCACTCAGTGATATACCCACTGAGAATCATGTTGAAAGAGCCCTTGTTATCGGCGATTCTATTGTAAGGAACGTAGAAATAGACACTCCAGACACTACTGTTAATAGCATTTCGGGGGCCAGAGCGTCTGACATCAAATCAAATTTACAAGTGCTGGCTAATGCTAAACGTAGATTTTCTAAAATTATTATCCATGTTGGCACTAACGACGTCCGGCTTCGCCAGTCGGAGATCACTAAAGATAATGTTAAAGAGGTGTGCGAATTTGCAAAAATTATGTCAGACACTGTAATATGCTCTGGTCCCCTCCCTGCTCGTCGTGGTGACGAGGTTTATAGTAGATTAGTGTCACTGAATGGCTGGATGTGGAGTGGTGTCTGAAGAATAATATAGGATTTATAGACAATTACAAAGAGTTTTTGGGGTAGACCTGACCTGCTAAAGAGAGACGGACTCCATCCCTCCAGGGAAGGTGCCGCTCACCTCTCTAGTAATTTGGCTCATAGTCTTAATGATAATATTTGACTAACTGGGGCCCAGGTCAGGAAGCAGACAAACTGGTTAATCTGAACATCTGCTAGCTGCCTTGAGATGTCACACAGGTCACATAAACTACAACACACAGAGACTGTATCACCTAGATATCTCATAGAGACTGTGTCTGTTCCCCGAACTACCAAACACAATACCCTCACTAAATCATTTAGAAAAAATTGGATTAAGGTCAAACTAGAACAAAACAAACAAATTAAAAATACACATCATATAAAAATAGGGCTACTAAACATTAGATCTCTTTCTACCAAAGCACTAATTGTTAATGAAATAATTACAGATCATAGATTGGATGCACTCTGTTTGACTGAAACCTGGCTTAAACCGGATGAATATATTAGTTTAAATGAATCTAATCCCCCAGGTTATTGTTCTAAACATGAGCCACATCTGAAGGGTCGAGGAGGAGGTGTTGCTACAATTTACAGTGAAGTTTTTGGTGTTACTCAGAGGACAGGATATAAATGTAAGTCTTTTGAACTAATAATGCTTAATGTGACACCGTCAGATATAAATAAAAAATCTCTGTCGTCTTTTGTCCTTGCTACAATGTATAGATCACCCGGGCCTTATTCTGATTTCTTTGGTGAATTTGCTAATTATTTATCAGATCTTGTAATTACTGTAGATAGAGCTTTACTTGTTGGTGACTTCAACATTCACATCGATAATGAAAATGATACATTGGGATTAACATTTATCGATATTCTCAACTCTCTTCGAGTCAGACAAAATGTAACAGGACCAACTCATCGGCATAATCATATGCTAGATTTAATTCTGTCATATGGAGTTGATGTTGATAATATAGAAATTCTACAGCAGAGCGATGACATCTCGGATCATTACCTCGTCTCTTGGATGCTGCAATCAGCAAATGTTACTCAATCTACACCACGCTATCATTCAGGTAGAACTATTCTTTCAACCACTAAAGATAGCTTCACTAATAATCTTACAGATCTATCTCATACACTCAATAAACCCCAAAGCCCAAAAGAACTTGATGAAATAACAAAAAATATAAATGCATTCTTCTATAGCACTCTTGATATTGTCGCCCCACTTCGATTAAAGAAATAAGCCCTGCACTATGGTACAATGATCACACTCATGCTCTCAAGAGAGCAGCTCGGAAAATGGAGCACATGAGGAAAAATACTAAATTAGAATATTTCGTGGTGCATGGAAGGATAGTGTCTGTAGATACAGACAGGCACTAAAAGCTGCCAGGTCAGCATATTTTAGTAAACTCATAGAAAATAACAATCCTATATGTTTATTCAGTACTGTGGCTAAATTGGTTAGGAATAAAGCCTCAACAGAACTAGATATTCCGTCGCAGCACAAGAGTAATGACTTCATGAATTTCTTTACAGATAAAATTTAAATAATCAGAAATAAAAAAGGAATTATGCAATCATCTGTCATAGCACCTCAGAAAACAGTGTCTAATAATTTTCCTCACGTGCAACTTCAATCCTTCTCTGTCATAGGTCATGAAGAGCTAACAAAACTTATCGAAACATCAAAAGCCACAACATGTTTGTTAGATCCTATACCAACTAAGCTCTTAAAAGAGGTATCCCCTGTAATCTCAGAACCTCTTCTTAATATTATTAACTCCTCGCTATGCTTAGGACATGTCAGAAGAAACTTTAAAATGGCAGTTATCAAACCACTTATTAAGAAGCCACAACTTGATCCTGGAGAATTGGCTAATTATAGACCGATTTCAAATCTCCCGTTTATGTCAAAAATACTAGAAAAAGTAGTATCCTCCCAAATATGTTCATTTCTACAGAGAAATAGTATATACAAAGAATTTCAGTCAGGATTTAGGCCTCACCACAGTACAGAGACTGCACTTATCAGAGTAACAAATGACTTGCTCTTATCATCTGATCGCGGCTGCATTTCTCTTCTAGTGCTTTTAGATCTTAGTGCCTCATTCGACACGATAGATCACGACATTCTCTTGAATAGGCTGGAGAATTATGTTGGAATTTGTAGAGTTGCATTAGCATGGTTTAGGTCATATTTAGCAAACCGCTACAACTTTGTCTATGTAAATGAGGAATTGTCAAACCAAACAAAAGTAAAATATGGAGTGCCACAGGGATCAGTTTTAGGGCCTCTGCTTTTCTCCATGTATATGCTTCTCCTGGGAGATATTATCAGGAATCGTGGAATAAGTTTCCACTGCTATGCCGACGAAACACAACTTTATATTTCTTCAAAACCTGATGAGATTTATCAACGTGTATCAATGAAATAAAAGATTGGATGGCCAGAAATGTCCTACTACTCAATTCTGAGAAAACAGAGGTACTAATTATTGGACCAAATAACTCTAAAAATAAGCCACTACAATGTAATTTGACTATCGATGGATGTACGGTTACATTGTCTTCAACAGCGAAGAATTTTGGTGTTATATTTGATACCAATCTGTCCTTTGAAAATCAAATTATCAATGTTTGTAGAACAGCATTCTTCCACCTAAGAAATATTGCTAAATTACGGCACATGCTCTCTGTTGCTGATGCCGAAAAACTATTTCATGCGTTCATGACCTCCAGACTAGATTATTGTAATGCATTACTGGGAGGAAGTCCAGCAAAATCAATAAATAAACTTTAATTGGTTCAAAATGCAGCAGCCAGAGTGCTAACGAGAACCAAGAAATATGAACATATTAGCCCCATTTTATCATCGTTACATTGGCTACCTGTTAAATTCCGTATTAATTTGAAAATTCTGTTAATGACATACAAAGCTTTGAATGGTCTAGCTCCGCAGTACTTAAGTGACCTTCTACCACGCTATATTCCATCACGTTCATTATGATCACAAAATTCTGGCCTGTTAATAGTTCCTAGAATATCAAAATCCACAAAAGGAGGAAGATCCTTTTCATATTTGGCTCCTAAACTATGGAATAGTCTCCCTAACATTGTTCGGGACTCAGACACACTCACTCAGTTTAAGTCTAGACTAAAGACTCATCTATTTAGCCAGGCATACACCTAATTTATCCTCCAACCCACAATTAGGCTGCTTTAGTTTAGTCTGCCGGAACCAGAATCATTGATCATGATTTATAACTCTGCAATAAATTGAATGGCATCTATGCTTATATTATTTAATTTGTTTCCCTTTCTCAACCTCGGGACTCCTATCCTGAGGTCACCAGAACCGGCTGGATCCAGCTCCATTCCTGCTTCGTGTTGGACTCCACTGCTACGTGTCGCTGTATGATGATGACTAAATGCAGCCGGTGCCAGCCAAACATCACTTTAGTCTATAAGGGCTAATGTGTTTGTAGGGTTGTAGAAATGGTTGTAGAAATAATTTCTTCAAAGTAGTAAAAAATATGTTTGTTTTTTTTTCACTCTGCTGAAATGTAATTGTTTATTGGTTTCCAGTGTAATACTGTATGTAACTCAGAACAAACTCTAAAATGGGGATATTATGACAGCTGTGTGTAATGAGGAGAGCTCTGTGCCGCAGGCAGCGGTTGTGTGCCCTTATTAGGCATTGTTGTGCAATGTTTATTTTTACAAGTACACAGTGAAAGTGAAATTTGACTTGACTCTTGTGTTTCTCTCACATCTTGCTGACTGTTTTGCTTTTCACTGTTCTGTCATTAATCAATAAATTGACCTGTCGCTAAGCTCCACCCCCCTTGGTTACTGTTCCTAGCTCAAAAAATCTTTGCAGAACATCCCATAGAAATTAACCAGAGCAAATGTGTGATTTTCACTCAAATGTGCTCATAAAGTGGAAAACATTTTATTGATGTTTTTGCAAAGCCTTACTATAACAGCAAGTGGACAGAAAACAAAACAACTCACAGGATATTAACTTTGACCTCCTGAGGTTGACAATCAACATGTTGTATTCTATAAGTGGAAAGTCCCATATAGTTAAACTCTGCACAATGTGTGTGTAACTGTTACGTAAGTAGGAGAGGCAGACGAGGAGTGGGGATCTAAACGCGGGTTCTTTATTGAACAAAATGAAAATAAACAAGACAGGAACAAAGGAAACATCCACGAGGGGAAAAATTAAACCAAAACATCAAGGGAACACAAACAGGGAGAACAGGGCAAAGCATCTACATCAGACATCCACAAACAACGATCCACAATGACTGGGGAACAAACAGGGTTTAAATACACAGGGAGAGTGATGATCAAACAGAACACAGGTGAGAACAAGGAGTGACTGCTGGCAGTGATGAGGGCAGGGAACTATGGGAAGTGTAGTTTTAAGACAGTTGACAAGTGAAACACTGAGCAGTAAATGAAATGAACTCTGGACCTTCTGACATGTCAGTATGGCATGCAGCGCAGTTTACTTAAAATGCTTTTTATGCTTTTTGACCACAAAGTACTCCACTTCATATTTACATTTGCAGAAATGTGAATACAGGTTATACTACATGTATTTTGGCCTTCAATTATGTTTATTTTCAGACTGCATATTAAGTCAAGTAATTTTGATTTGTATAGCACTTTTCATAATGCATGTCATTTAGAATCATCTTTACAGAAATTTGTGCTGTTATGTCTGGAATGTTTAAAGTCCTCATTGAGCAGTTTATTGAAAATCATGCCTTAAAAAGTATTTGTCTTTAGACCCCCAATTAGCAAGCTAAAGTTGACTGTGACATGGAACACACAACTCCATAAGATGTTAATTAAAGGAGAAAAATAACCATGGGGAAAACCAGGCTCACTGTGGGGGCCAGTTCTCCTCTGCTTAATCAGCATAAATTTACACTAATAAGCCGAAACATTATGACCACCCACAGGAGAAGCGAATAACGTTGATCATCTCCTAACAAGTTCACATGTCCAGGTCTAGGTAGATTAGATGGTAAGCGAACAATCAGTTCTCGTAGTCAACGTGTTGAATGTAGGAGAAATGGGCAGAAGACCTGAGTGACTTTAACAAGGGCCAAATTGTTATGGCCAGAGGACTGGGCCAGAGGTGCTCCCGGTCAGCAGTGGTGAGTACCTACTTACAGTGGTCCGATGAGGGACAAACCACAATCTGGTGACAGGGTGTAGGGTGCCCAAGACTCATCGATTCGCAATAGGAGGAATGTTTCACTTGGATGGTCGGTCGGTCGGTTGGTTCAAGATGTTGCCCTGGCCTCTAAATTCCCTACATCTCAATCCGATTGAGCATCTGTGGGATGTGCCAGACCAACAAGTCTGATCCATGGCAGCTCCACCTTGCAACTTACAGGACTTGAAGGATCTGCTGCTAATGTATTTTAAACCAGATACCACAGGACACCTTCAGGGTTCTTGTAGATTCCATGCCTCGTTGGTTGGTGCTGTTTTGCCAATATTAGTTATTAATGTCTAGTACAAGTCATGGTTTAAATTAGTAAACTACGTAAATGTTAGGTGCCAATGTTTAAAACTAAAGCACACTGATTAAACTGTAAGATTGATATGTGTATTTGAACTTCCTCCTAAATTGACTGAAGAAGTAGATGACATGTAGATGATATGTCCTTTGTTATTGGCTGTTAAAGAATTTAGTTGGCAGTATGTATTTCATTTTAAGAATACATACTGGAATTATGCAGAGCATATTGTTCCCTTTGCTAACAGATCCATTTATCAGTGGATTTTATGTCTTATTCATTGTGATTAATGTTGTATGTTTCAATTGTCAGAGTTGTGGAAGATGCCATGAGTGGACAGTATCTGAACAGCAGTTTTGCTCTTCCCTGCCCACCTGGCATAGATGTTCCTCCTGATATTGTGAACCCATTTACCTCCAACATCTTAAAGGTGTATCCTCCAGAAAACACACATGCATTCAGTTACACACACATTGTGCAGAGTTTAACTATATGGGACTTTCCACTAATAGAATACAACATGTTGATTGTCAACCTCAGGAGGTCAAAGTTAATATCCTGTGAGTTGTTTTGTTTTCTGTCCATTTCAATTCAAAACGTTCAACTCTGTTACCAAAATTTCAGACATGTCTGTTACAATTTAAAACCTTCCTAAGTTGTTTTAGCAACAAACATCCAATAGACATTATAAAATGAATACAAATGACTAGGGATGCACCAATGTATCGGCTGCTAATATTTATTTAATATTTTTTAACTAATTATGACCAAATTAAAACCATCGGCATATCTGTAATAAGCATGAAAACACAGAGATGAAATACAATGGTTGATTTATAATTAATAAGTAAAACACTTTGTAAAATCTCTTTTAAAACGAATTTAAATCCAAAATCAAGAAATAATAATAGCCACAATATGTAGAAAGGTTGTCACTTCTAAGAACATGTATTATATAATTCTTATTCTTTCTCGCTGTACTCTGTGCAACTCCTGCGACTGCACTCAAAAGCCGCGAACCTCAATTTTATACGCAAAAACAAGAGTAGCAGAAAAGGAAAGTTGATGAATTACTGCATCTAGATGCTTGACATATAGAGAATAAGCTTAAAGATGGTGAGCTTTGGCGCATGACAAGGTTTAACATGGTGTGACAGGGCGGAGGGCGGGGCCGTGATTATACACACCCGGTCCCTTATCAGGCTAATTAAGCCTCCGAGAGGGATAAAGGCTGATTGCGGACGGTGGTGCGACGAGAGAGAGATCGTTTACGGACTTGTCCGTCATTTGTGTGTGTTTGTCTTTTGTTTAAGTTAATCATTAACATTTTATTTATATTGCCAAGCCGGTTCTCGCCTCCTCCTTTCCATTGAACTGCTTTACACATTGATTGAAAGTGTTAAGAGTGAGTTAAATATGTTTATTAAAATGACAGAGTTTTCCCTTTTTTCTTGCTTCTGATACATTGATTGTCACTTTTTTGAGTTTTGACACCTCAAACAATTTTGAGAGCAGAAAGAGTTAAACACTGAGGCGTGCTCTTCTGCAGCCATTTTTCTGCTACTGGAATGTTTTTACTGAAGTGTGATATACTTCCGAACAACCCACCTCTGATGTAGTTTGAGATTTTTTCTCTTTTATCTCTGCACATTAATGACATGTCTGTGAGTCATTGTATTGTAAAATCAACATGAAACATCTAAACATCTCATTTTTACTTCAGTAATTATGACATATTTGAAATAGGATATTCAACAGCAACAACAACAAAAATGTAGCTGTAACTTTGTTTTATCCATGGAGAATTGATTGGATAGGGAAAAATGGACTTTATGCCATCCAAAACAGAAAGTTGTTTCAGGAGTTGTTTCATTAATTTTGATTTTAATAGAGGCCAACATTTTTGGGAATAATGCACATGTATTAAGAAAGAAAATAGAGTAAATTCTGATTTTACGTTGACTTTAACATACAGATGTAATGTGCACACAGCATAATTATTTACATTATACTCTGCTGAAAATGTTGGTCTGCAACAAAGAACATCAAATTCACTCAATTTCACCAAGTTCATTAAAAAGGTTACAGTAAGGGCTGAAAGGTCATGGAAATTATGTTAGTACCAAATTGTTTGTGTTCATTTTATTATGTTATTTTTACAATCGTATTTTGAATGGAACATTATTGTGCGGTTGTGATTAATGGGTTCATGGGTTCATGATCTGTCGGGGTCTGCCGTAGCCTGTCATGCCCGCTTGCGAAGCTCCTTTGTTGGATCCCATCTGCAGACCGATGACATTTTTCCCTTCTTTCAGCTGGTTGTCAGAAAAATCCCTCCGGTTTTCCTGAGCTTTCCTGCAGGTTAGCACACAGCAGACATGTGACCATTAATAAATCAAATGAATGTTTTTGTCTTGTGGTTTTAAATTAAATCCATATAATGCTCTACAGCAGTGGTTCCCAACCCTGTTTCTGGATCTCCCTTTTCTGACACACCCAATTCAGGTCTTGGAGTCTCCACTAATGAGCTGATGAGTTGAATCAGGTGCTTTTGATTAGGGAGATATTCAAAATGTGTAGTATTGAGGGGCCTCCAGGAACAGGGTTAGGAACCACTGCTCTACAGTATTTGGTATCTCACTGCTCACTTAAAAAACCAGTTGGGATCTCCATGGAAGTTGCCATCATCTTTTGTAACTGCGACGCTGCCCAGAACCATCAGTGTTCTTTGCACGGCAGCCAAATCCTTTCCTGTCAGACAATAATGAAATAGACCTTTTTACAACTAGGATATAAAAAGAGAGTGCAAATTACTTAATTGATAGGATTTTAATGCAATAGTAATCAGTCTTAATTAAGTAGATATTGAATGCATTTTTATCAGCATTCATAAAAACAGCATTATTAAACAGCTAACTGAATCCCAGACATGAAATCAGCCTTATAGGAAGTATTAACAGGCAGCCCTGCTGTCATGGAAACCAATCAGCCTCAGTAGCCATTAGCTGTTATCTGGCTAATTTAATAGCATTGTGCACTGAACAAGACAGAACTGACAATACAACAGCTGTTGACTGAACACAACAACAACGCCGACATTACCATTGCAGGTTATTTATGTACTTTTAGTTAAAAGTTTTTTCATGATCCATAGTGCTGTCACAGGAAAGAAAGTTTGCTTCTGGTGATGTTTATTGCTGGTTTGTCATCCAGTTTATGATGCATTACCGCCACCTACAGAGCTGGACAATGAAACTTCACAAGAAAGTCTTAGAGTGGGGTCACTTTAACATGTCAAGGTGTCTAAAAAAAACCACAGCTCACCTGCAAGAGGTATTGAACAACGGCGAGACGCTTCA
Organism: Xyrauchen texanus; assembly: GCF_025860055.1. Taxonomy (NCBI): domain Eukaryota; kingdom Metazoa; phylum Chordata; class Actinopteri; order Cypriniformes; family Catostomidae; genus Xyrauchen; species Xyrauchen texanus. The sequence continues at coordinate 33,219,834 of NC_068311.1, forward strand.
CAACAGTCAAAGATGTCCATTTATTTTAGCCCATGTTTACATAGGAAAACAACTGAAAAACAAGTTCTAAGTTCAATGTGTCATGTGAAGGAGGTTTGAAGCAGACTTGATAAACCGGATTATAGTGTTCTCCTACAACAACTACGTATTTACTTAAAGGTAAAAAGTAGTAGTTTTTTTCATTGCATGCCCGCCTTGGCATCCGTTGTGTGTAATCTTATTATTTATTGGATTTGAAATTGTGTTGCGTCATAGGGCCTTATTATTATAAAAAATTATTAAACATATTTTCGTTATTTCTATTAGCCTATTTACCATCCAGCTGCATAAAGAGCCGCATTTCATACTGAATAATTCACCCTCCAAAGGGCACTTTGAAGGGAAAACAATCATTATAGTCATGCTGTAAGATCCATAATTTCCTATTAAAATGACCTAAAAAGAGTGTTCAGAATAACTCTAATTATTTATTCTTGTAACGCTCTCACAGTGGCTGGTTTTGAAAGGAATAGGGCATAGAGATGATCACTTCTGAATATAACGCACCCTAAATGAGGTTGTGTGTCGTGTGTTATAACAATTTCAATGCATCATCAATTACAACAGTCAGTGGCTCACAGCATGGATCGATATTCTATTCAAGCACAACACCCATGTATAAATCAATAATAATAAATACTACTAGTAATAGATATATTAGATATCTATGGTGAAACCAATGTTCAGTGGGCAGCAAGAATCCTGAAATTCCCGGAAAATTTTGTCTCCCAAACCAACCCTGCTCAGCGGCCATCTTTGGAACTCTACTGGTCAGCTATTTTCTATAGATATAACACAAGTGCAGTTCCTATCGACTTGAATGGGGAAAGACTGAAATCTCCAAAACAGTTGGTCAAGATTACGATCAAAGAACATATTTCAAATTGGCAGTAAAATCTGACAACACTGGTATCATAAATTGTGCTTTGTTATAGCTCACGCTAAAAACAGCTATTTTTCAGGCCGGTCCAGCAAATGTGCATGCATGTTCTTGGGATAACTGACAGGTGATTTCTGTGCCTAAAAGGCGATTGGCTTTTTTTACCTGAAAGGCAGGACTTCCTTTTCTACACCCGCCATGTAATATTAATAGAAAAATTAATGAAGAGCTGCAAACTCTGATCAATTGAATATTAATTGAGACGATTGTGACAGGATTCATAGGTCTGTATATATTGACTCACCCTCCCACAGATCAACCGTCTGAAACATGTCAGTTTTAGTGACACCATACTGTTCAGCAGCTTTGAGGAACTGAGACACCTGCTCCATCTGTTTGAAGGCCATACTGGAGCTCTGGATCTTCTTTACGGGTTTGTCTTTACAGAGACTGTTGATGAGCTCACACAAAACCTAAGAACGGATACAGAAGACAAAAATAACATTTTACAGAAGAGTGACCAAGTTAGTCGTGCAGATAACTAGTGTGGGCTTGATGTTAATAGGGGTTGATTTCTCTTTTCTAGTTTTTCTTCTGCATATTCTGGCATGAAATCTATGGCAGCTGATAGAACTGTACGGTTAAAAAGTGAAATTTGGCACATTAAATGGGGTTTGATCTGAACATTCCTTGCGGACATATTGGTGTGGGCCTCTCAAACCCTCTGCCTGATCTCTTGAAAAAAACGTGACTGGTGACATTTTAGCAAAATTATATTAGGTGGCTCATGACACGTACACCGATAAGCCAAAACATTATGACCACTTACAGTTGAAGCAAATAACGTTGATCATCTCCTAACAAGGCAACATGTCAAGGTCTGGGTAGATTAGATAGTAAGCAAAGAATCAGTTCTCGTAGTCAACGTGTTGAATGCAGGAGAAATGTGGAAGAGTAAAGACCTGATTGACTTTAAATTGTTATGGCCAGATGACTGGGTCAGAGCATCTTTTAAATGGCAAGGCTTGTGGGGTGCTCCCGGTCAGCAGTGGTGAGTACCTACCGACAGTGGTCCAAGGAGGGACAAACCGGTGACAGGGTGTTGCGTGCCCAAGGCTCATCAAAGCACAAGGGCAACGAAGGCAGTATATTGTTGCATTCTACCTTACCACCATTGCAGACCAGGTACACCACGTCATGGCAGTGGTATTCCCTGATGGCGAGTGGCCTCTTTCAGCAGGATAATGCGCCCTGCCACACTGCACAGACTGTTCAGAAATGGTTTGAGAAACATAAAGAAGAGTTCAAGGTGGTTCTCAATCCAATTGAGCATCTGTGGGATGTGACTTGAAGGATCTGCTGCTAATGTCTTGATGGCAGATAGTCCATGCCTTGGCGGTTGGCGCTGTTTTGGAGGCACGCGGAGGCCCAACGGCATATTAGGCAGATGGTCATATTTTTTGGGCACATCAGTATATGTGGCACTATAAGTGAGTTAAATGTTCCCCCAAACAGATAAGGTATTTAAGGTTAATGCTCTATCGAGTTTTAAATCAACAAAACTGACCTCCCTACCCTAAACCTTAAACCCAAACATAACGATAGTATCAGAAAAAGCAAAGGTGAGATTAAAAACACAGCCTTCGTTTTGTGATGCTTCTATGACACTTTGGGTTCACGTGTGGACTTTCGTGCTTTTCCAGACTTGTACCTCAGTCCTTTACATCACAAGGGCAATGTTTTATCATTTGAGATACCACACAATTTGATCACTCGAACAAGCTTGTAAATATAGTTGATTATGTAATGCAAACATTAAAATGAGTCATTTGCTATTGTAAAAGCGTTTAGATGTCATAAGATAGCATTGTGTGAGGAACGGGGTGAAAAGTACGTGTTTATGAAATGATAATCTGCCATTCTACTTGTGATTTGTGTGAAACTAAACAAAAGTCATTGTGCCTCTAGTGTACTCAACCAGGTTTGCTTGGCACTCTAAATTGCTGCTTGCAACTGTATATCTTCTGATGTCACTTACACATCCATCTTTAAGCCAGGCCTGGAACCCCAGTTTTCCAGCCTCTGGTTGTCCCACTGCAGAGCCACACTGAGCCATGATCCACTCCACCAGACGGGCCTCAAGGTCAGTATCATACTTCTGCTCAATCTTATCCTGCACCTGCCGGCTTAGCCCATACGATGGACCTTTGTTGGCCATACTCGGAGCTTCCTGCTTACAAGAAGAGAGCAGAGGACATGGCATGGATTTTCTTAGACCTTTTTCTGCACTGGAACAGAATCACTATTCTATAAACACAACATAGTTTCATAATATCTCATAATAATTCATTTGAAATGGCAAAATCGTAAGATAGGGTACGACTTGAGTATGAACTTTTAGACGAATCAACAAACAGAATTTGAAATCTATAAAATATAGGCATAACATTTTGGCTCACCTCCTATCCAACACTTCCAACACTGATGTTTTCTATCTTCCATCATACACATTGATTTTTCTATTAAAATCATGAATTAGGTTTAGGGTTTGAGTAAGGTGAAAGACTCGTAACTCTTTACTAATATTTATTACCCTATAGTAATTATAAATTATACGTTTATAGTTAATTCAATATTTATAAACTGTTGTTCCTAAAATGTTACTACATACGAAAAGTTATTACATTTTTAACCCTTTGTTGTTTGTTTCATGTAGTATTTAGTTTATCAGTTGGAAAATATTTATAAGTATAAATGATGTGATCAGAAGATGATATAGTTGTGTACATTCTGTGGGGGTTTGAAGCAAGTTTGTAGCAGCAGAAATAGTTAACCTTGTATAAATTGTCATGCGTGTGACAATAGCTTTATGCTAAGCTAAAATGATATTTCTAGCTCTTTCTAGCTATCAAGAAAATCCACACTAGAGAACAATTCGTTTTTTCTCTTGTAAAACATTTGAGATTAGGGCAACGATCTTAATCTCAATGATCATTTTGCATTGTTTTCCTTTAAAAATATCTGAAAATCATAAATATGCTTTATCTTGTTTTATTAGCAACATTGCATAAGATATTTAGGCTTTTTTCACAGAATCTATTTTTAATGCATCTTAATGTACTGGTGGATATTTTTTTAATTGTTATTAATGTACTTATAATCCAAACAAGTAAATAAATCTGTCAGTGCTGAAGAAGTAATCCAAAGTATTGAGATTATGTTACTGACCTTTCAGCAGGTAATCTGTAGTGGAACACATTTTAAAAGTAATCCTCCCAACCCTGCCTATAAACAAATTCTTTACAAATACTTTAAAACATGTAGCTAAAAAAAAGGTTTACCTTTAGACTTTATGGTCAGATTTAGGGGTTAAACTTTTAGGAAAAATCGTGACAACATTGTTTGTTTGGTTTGTTTATTTTTTACTCTATGGGAGAAAAAGTCGTTTTTAAGTAACTTATGATTTCGCCATCTCGTACTATAATTACGACTTATAGTGAGAAATGTATGAGGCCTATGGTGAATTAAATTTATGTGTTAGCCTACAAATTTGACATCATGACTGCAACAGCTGTATTTACCTGTGCTGAAATCCTCTTCACTTGAAACATTCACTTACAAAGACAATCAAAATCAAGTGGAAACAGCCAATGATGCAGGTAGAAGCAGTCACGGGTATAAACCCCCAAACACAAATTGCTTCCAAAAGCGCACAGTTCAGCTCAATCATATTTTTGTCAGATGAACTTCTTGAACTAAACTGTGATACAAAAGGCAACTATAGACACACATTCATGAGTGTACATGTTCATATAATCCTTGAGTCAGATGAAAGTGAACAGATTTGACTTAATGTCTATGAATGAGGCTTATACCCTTGTGTTTTTAGGTTTAGGATTAGATAAACATGCTCCACCCGAACGTTTGTTTAAAACTCTATCGATCACATTCAGGCAATACATTTCAGCAGTTTCAATCTCAGCCAAGCATAAAACACACACATACTGAGCAGCAGCATCACCTGTGCTGCCATTCTGTGCTTTGGGGCACCACTTCTTGATGTTCCACCTTTGAGGAATGAGTCTGAAGTCATTTACCATTACAACATAAATCATTTGTAAATGTTTGAGGACTTTTAGCCACTTTTATGCAGATATTTGGGAAAATAGCACTAAAAGTATTTGGACACTAAACGTCACCCTGACAAGGAGGTACTGCCCCAAGTGAAGGAGTTCAAGTAACTCAGGGTCTTGTTCACGAGTGAGGGGACAATGGAGCGGGAGGTTGGCCGGAGAATAAGAGTAATGAATCATTCTCGATCTACTGGCCAATTTTCATTCCTACCCTCACCTATGGTCATGAAGGCTGGGTCATGACCGGAAAAACTAGGTCGTGAGTACAATTAGCCGAAATAGGTTTCCTCAGAAGGGTGGAGGGCTTCACCCTTAGAGATAGGGTGAGGAGCTCAGTCATCCGTGAGGAGCTTGGAGTAGAGCCGCTGCTCCTTTGCCTCGAAAGGAGTCAGTTGAGGTGGTTTGGGCATCTGGTAAGGATGCCACCTAGGTGAAGACCCAGGACTAGTTGGAGAGATTACATCTCCACACTGGCCTTGGAATGCCTCGGGGTCCCCCAGTCAGAGCTGGTTAATGTGGATCGGGATAGGGAAGTTTGGGGGCCCCTTCTGGAGCTGCTGCCCTCACGACCCGACATCGGATAAGCAGTTGAAGATGGATGGATGATGGAAATCACCCTGACACCAGTTGCTTAAAAGTCATTGCAAAAAGCTTGCGCAGCATTTGAGTGCAGATCACACTTGCTTTGTTATTTTAGTATCTAATGCAATTGAATTCAGATATTTTCAACCCTGCTCACTTTCAGGTCATGTTTGACCCATTTAAGAATTCAAATCAGTGTAATCTTGTTTTTTGATTTTCCTCAACAACAACAAAGTATCAACTTTTTCTGATTCTTATTCATATTTTCACAATGTCAGGGTGTTTTGGGGGATTTCATGTTTTGGGGTAGGTGGTTGCATTGTTAACCCTTGTGTGCTGTTGGGGTCTTTTTGGACCCGTTTTGATTAATAGTTTTCTTTAATAAAAAATGTGGTACACTAGTGGTACAATACTTGGTTATGTTTTCTCCACTAGCTATCCTAACACACACAAATCTGGACTTGATTCAATAAGACTAAGGGGTTGTGTGAAAAAAGCAACACTTGTGATGTTCCAGGTCATTTTTGACCCGCCATAGGAAATGAATGGGAAATACTGAAATACAGCGATTTTTTTTGTTTTGATTTTGTCAAATAAAAATCAATAAATAAGACACAATACAGAACACAACCACACATACTGTACATTAAGGGGTGAGACTATAAAACATCCACAATGCAGAATACACACACACCCACACACACATACAGATTTGTTTGATTATATTAGTGATCTCTAATTGACTTCCATTAATTTTATATCAGACTAACAATATTTTCTATTTCCAAACTCTACTCCTAAACCTAAACACACAAACATGTGCACGTCAATAGATTTGAAGATCACCATCCGACAAACCTGTCTATATATACCAAGCATACCACAAAGGTCTGAGTCTGACCCCTGTGTGACAGTGTTTATAGTAGAATTTTGATGTTTAATTTTTTAAATAAATGACAGGTAAAAAAACATTTACTCTGTCTTTTCACTTTGACTGTGGCAGCATGGTCAGGTTTGACTGCATATTGGAGCATTGTTGCAAAATCTGACACTTTAACACAAGTGGTTTGAAAGATGCTACAAAAAAATTGATAATGTCTAAATATGTATCCAATGCATAACTTCTGATAATATCTAGAAATTAATTTTGTTAGATCATGCACAGAGCACTGGAGCCATCTACTGGACATAGTTGTTATTTCATGTAATTGTTGTTTTTATTCCAGATGTCACCACATACCCCCAATGCATGACAAATTGTGATGTTTTAACACTCTTGCCATTTACTGAAATGAAGGTTTTTATTGAAATGAAGATTACATAAAATGTGCTTTGAAATGTTCAATGAAATTGGATGGTGTTATTTAGTCATTTAGAGCTAAATAATGTCCAAATAACATCACTTTAGTGTTTTTACTTTAGTTAAATGAGTGTTCTTTAAAATGTAAAATATTACTCACGTATGTGCGGGTCCATTCCGACAAGTGTGACTCACAAATTAACATCGCACAAGGTTTAAATGGATGCAAGTTGCTGCTAGTTACTTACTGGCCCAGTTCAAAAGAGACAATTCCCAAGTGTCTATGATATTCTGATCCCTTGATATGTTAAGGAGACAATTCCAAGTGAAGTCATTTTTCTTTTGCCGGCAGACATTTATTTTCTGAAATGTTTGTTGGGAATTTTCTCCAAAGCAGAAGGGTTAAATGTGACTTCAGTGTCCAAATACGTTTTGGGGCCATTTGGAATTTTTGATGCAACCTTGACCTTGGTGTTCATGTAATTCGTTTTATATATATATATATATCTTCTCTTTTCAGTGTTTATTTATTATTCATGTTTAAGCTTAAATGTGGGTGCAGCGAGCTATTGCTGAGTGTCCCAGTTGTAATCTTTGCTCTCCATCAACTATTAGGTAATCTGTTATGCACATTTCCTTATGAGCTGCATGAACTGTAGATCAAGAAAGACATGTGGATGCTACAAACTTATGAGTCATTAGTCAACCATGTGAGGTCATTGACCTTTACTGAGCCCAGCTGTGACATACAACAGTTTACAGTTTGTGCTGTAAATAAAGAAATTACTACGTACTTAAACACACCCATGAATCTGTTCTGTGTGACTTCCTCTGTTTTAAAGGTTTAAAACTTTAAATAACTGTTTAAAACATGGTTGAAATTAACTCAGAGTATGTGTTAGCATTTTGACTCATTGGAAGTTTTGTTTCAATCCCTTTAAGGTAATCCTTTCAAATTGCAATTAAAGGAATAGTGCACTTCGAAATGAAAATAATGTCATCATTCACTTACCTCCCGAAGAGTTGCTTTTTCCCTACAATGAAAGTGATTGGTGACCATGGTTGCTAAGTGAGATTTTCAGTAAATAACTTACATTTCAGTCTGTATGGCACATAAAGCTATTGTACGACTTACAGCAAAGAAAATAGTGCATGAGTTGTAAGGACTACTTAATGATTCTAGTATTTTTGTAATTTTTAAAGCTCAATAGCCCCTTGTCTCCACCCGCTTTCATTATATGGAAAAGAGCAGCGTGAACATTCTGCTAAACATTTCCATTTGAGTTCCCCAGAGAACAGAAAGTCATATGGGTTTGGAACTACATGAGGGTGAGTAAATGATGATAGAATTTACATTTTGGGGGGTGAATTATACCTTTAAAGTTATCAGTAAGACTTTACCTTAATGTTTCCTTTGTTAATGATTTATAAAGGAGTTCATTAATGACTAATAATTCCTTTACAAATGCATTAAAAATAATCAATGTGGGGTTATAACAACATGCAATACATGCCAAATACTGAGCCATTTTACCTCACATGTTATAAATGCTTAATAACACTGTTTCAACATTAGTAACCTATAAAAATCTATTGTGATGTACAGTGGACACAGATGAAGCATTTAATAATCAGTTAGCTGTACTTCAATACAAAGTGGACTGTAGCAAATTGTCTTAGTTCCTCCTAATCTTAATATATTAATATTTAATATAAACACAAGTTTAAATAAGTGAAATTATGGAGCATTTAAAACATGCAAGTAAAATTGCTCACTATTTGGCAAGTATTGCATGAAAGTCAGCCTCTTTATTCATGTTGTTATAACTGCATATCAAGGTCAGAAATGTATTTATTGTGGGGCAATATTTGCCCCCTAGATCAAACTTTTAGGGGCATAAAAACAGACGTGTCCCCCTTTTTTATATAACACTTGAAAATGATTCATTAAAGCTGTTAAATATAAATTGAAATCAGCATCAAATCATATTTTGTGATAGATTGTGATGTATTAGATTTACAATGAAATATTGGAAAATACTGTATTTCAGATGTTACGAACAAAAAAAGATGCTATTCATTATAGGGACATGTTTTGCCCTTACATTTTGAATTGCAGGTGAATTTATGTCCATGCCCCCATTCAATTTTGACCTTGCTGCATATCAGTGGTTTATAATGCATTTATAAATGACTTATAAGTCATTAATTAACTCCTTTATAACCCCTTAATTACATTTTCTCAAACTTATGGTTATGTGAGTACAGTAACTGACATATTATCCTCTTTATAATTTACTTAGTCATAATAAACAAGGAACTCATGCAAAAGTTATAATAATAGAGTTTTAAAGAGCGTTATTCTCTGAAATAAACCACGAGCAATCAAAAATGAATTCAAGATACAATAGGTAATAAAGTAAAGATGTTTAAAGTTAAAATATACTTACGATATATCCTTTATGGTCCTTTATGCAGTTGCTGTGAATTTTGTGTGTTTTTGTATGTATGTGTGTCTAGATCCGAGAGCTTGATGTTCAGCAGAGTGCTGCTTCAAGAGTAGATGTCTTCAACCTTAGAGAGTTAGAAAAAGCTTTCAGTGGGAATAGGAAACTGAAACCTTAAAAGGTCATGCTGTTTCCTCCTCTCAACTCGTCACCCAGTTCTGTCCTTTGTTGAAGCAAAGCCTTATTTGGGAAGAGGCTCAGAAGAGGACAGGAACCAGCCCAAGAGTCTTAAGTTTGGTCAGAGACCAGAATTCTCCAAATACCACCTCACTGCATCAGTCATGTTTAGAGAAAGCCTGCACTGATGCCTGCTAGAAGGTATGAGAAGTGTGAATAGGGGTGATAGGTAGAGAGTTTTGGGTTTAGACAAGGACATATATGGAATAGTTTGATGTATAGTTTAAATGAGTGAACATCAGAGGAAATAAACACGAAGAGCCTGTATGTCAGGATCAGGGATGTAGATCTAGAGGAAGCGAGGGTAGGAGAACTTTAGTTGAGATCACCAAAATGATTTACTGATGATTTGGAAGCAGCTGGTAACAAGGCCTTGTATGTACAAAATACTCCCTAGTGTGCACTCAGTATTACTTTAGCCAATATTGAAAGCATGCACTGCTTTACTGGGGTTTGTACTGACATTTAGAAGGATTCAGGACATTTAAAGGTGCACTCAGTAATTTTTACCCCATTAAAAAAAGATTAACTTCTAAAGACATGAATTGTAATTTTTTTTATGTATGTAGGAATTTATGAGCACTCACATTAATATGAAGACTCCAGTCATATCAGTAACCTTATAAAATATGGTTTTTTCCTCTTCCCAATTTCGAATACCCACTTCCCAATGTGCTCTAGGTCCTTGTGGTGGTGTAGTGACCCGCCTCAATCAGGGTGGTGAAGGACGAATCTCAGTTGTCTCTGTGTCTGAGACCGTCAATCCGCACATCTTATCACGTGGCTTGTTGAGCGTGTTACTGCGGAGACCTAGCGCATGTGGAGGCTTCACGCTATTCTCCGCGGCATCCACGCACAACTCACCACATGCCCCACTGAGAGCAAGAACCACATTATAGCAACCACGAGGAGGTTACCCCATGTGACTCTACCCTCCCTAGCAACCGGGTCAATCTGGTTGCTTAGGAGACCCGGCTGGAGTCACTCAGCACGCCCTAGATTTGAGTCAGCGTAAGTCCAAGATGACAGAAAGACAAAAGTTACTGAGTGCACTTTTAACTTTAGACTTTGTTTTTTAATCCTGATCTTATGAAAATGACGTGATGGGCGACATTTGTGCAAAATTATATTACGTGGTTCATTACATGTATTGCGGCATGTTAACACTTGTGCTGTGTTTTTTAACCTAATTTGGTGTTCCCGGTCAAAAATGTATAAAAATTGCTTATGCATCTCTCATTATGCTATATTGTCATGAAATATTGGATTAGATATTTTTCCCAACTTGTTTTCTTTCAATTAACACAGGTTTTATATACTTTTTTTTTTTTTTGGATCATAGTGATCATAAGCTTCATTGACTTTCTGTGAACTGTAAACAGAACTTTCTGTGAACATTCTGTACTATTTATAAAACTAGTGTGCTTTTATGTTTAACCCAGAAGTTTGTTTTGAAATGCTTTTATTTTGTACAAAATGGCACAAAATCACCGGCCATTGAAAATGAATTGGGGGTCAAAAAAGCACACACACACACACACACACACACACACACACACACACACACACACACACACACACACAAGATCACGTACATATACTAAATGTATTCTCTCTTGATATTTTTGCTTTAGTGGACATAATATATAATGTTTAAGACCTTAAGTTGTGTGTTATAATAATTTAATAAAACAAAATGTCATAACGACAATCATTATATGGCTTTATATTCATAATGACATCATCATCCTCTCAGGATATGAACTTTTCCTGTGTCTTCTCTTCTTTTATCACTTTATTGTATGTTTTGTTATGTTTGTTGATAGGGGACAATCTTAAACTGTCATTCCTGTTATCAAGATTTTATACCAAAAACTACTGATTAAAAAGTGGATAAATATACAAATATCAGTATTAAATTCTCTTTCTAAAAAATAATTTGTAGAGTCATGACGTTGAGCATGAATTTAGTATATTAGATATTCTGTCAGAAAATTTACTTTAAAAATCACCTTTTTTAAATGGAAGAGGGAGACCCATATACACAGGAGAGCTAGGATATTTGTATAATACTCAATAAACGTAACACTAGTAATAACTAAATGCATAATGTACTTGCGTTGGCCATATCACAGTGACTTATGTGCAATTACAATTCAGTCTTCAACCTTTAAACAGCTATTGTTCCTCCATCAGTTACATATGTTTTTGTGTTGTTTTCTTGCCTCATTTGGTCACAGTGTAAGAATCTGGGCTGTTCCTGACTGACTGAATGTAACATGGTCTCTAGGCCTGCAGGTATGAGAGTCCAGAGTGTGAAGAATACACAAAGCAACCCAGTATACATTAGCTGTACAGTGTGAATCAGGGTTAGATTTAAACCCCTCTGTTTTGGAGAAAATTCTAAAAGAACCGTTTTGTGCAAGTCAAAAAAGACCCAGTGATGTAAAATAGACAGCACCTTCCATTTGAATACAAATATGAACATTGCCATGGGCTTTTCACACTAAAAACAACCTTTTTAAAATTGCATTTCATCTGCAAAGGACGCCACCTATATGTCTGTGATGCTTCTATTCTTTACTCTAGCTGAACAGTAGCACCTTCATATTGAGTGAAACAAAGATGAAAATTAGAATACTTACACACTGTATCTGTCCTATTCAAAAACATTTTTATTTCAGATTATGAATGTCCACCCCGCAGATACAAAATGAGCAAAAAATCCCTTGACTTTCATTAAAAAGCTCCCCACACATATCAGGGTGTCGTAGAGACTTGGGGATGGTCTCTTTTGATTTGGGCCAGTAATCAACCATCTTACAACTCAATAGCAATGCCCTTGTAATCACCCAAAGCACAATGACATTATATGACATAAATATAAACAATAAAAGCATTATTTCTGCATTTATTTATGTTGTGGAGAATCCAAAGGCATTTCGACAAACACAAGATTAAGATGAGGTTTTCCCTGTTTAACTCTTAAATAGATCAAAAAGGTCCCGAAATGTTATCTTAAATAATAGTTTGGTTTCATGTCTTTACCTTTCAATTACATCTCAATGCTATCTGTGACGGAGACTCAGGCAGGTTGGGATCCATAAGCAGTTTAATAATAAACACTCAGTAGTCGTACAGGCAATGGTCAAGCACAGGTAAACAGATATGTAAGAGGCAGGCAGAATCAGAGTGAGGGCAGGCAGCAAACAATCAATAAACTAGAACTGGCAATCGTAATACAGGGCAGGCGGCAAACAAACGAGGTACAGAGACAAAGCTGGGTCGATACACGATAGACAGAACAGGAAACAGGGTAAACACTTGGAATTGTAGCCGGAGCAAAACAAGACTTCGCAAAGAGTGTGTATATCAGAGTTCATTAAATAGTGGAGGGGAAACAGGTAACAGCTGTGGAGCAATAAGACCTAGGTATGTGGGCTTATGGGAAATGTAGTCTATAGTCAATACTCCGATGAATCTGATCTCCGACGGCTGGAGAGGGAGGCGCTCTCCATGTTCGTGACAGGGCCCCCCCCTGTGAGCGGCTCCGGACGCGAAGATGCGACTTGCGAGGTCTTCCCCGGGGTCGAGGGGCCGGTCTCTCCGGATTGGTCCGGTGGAACTCTGCGATGAGATTGGGATCGAGGATGTCATTAGCATTTACCCAGGATCTTTCCTCCGGACCGTACCCCTCCCAATCCACCAGGTATTGGATCTGACCCCGGTGTCGTCTGGAGTCTAGCAGGGAACGCACCAAGAAGGCTTCCTCGCCGCCCACAATCATGGGAGGGGGCCCGGAACACACCTCCTCCTCAGCCCTCGGACCATCAGCCCGTTTGAGCAGGGAGACATGAAAAGTGGGAGAAATGCGATAGTTAGCGGGAAGTTGTAAACGGAAAGAAACTGGATTAAGTTTTTTGCAGGGGAGGCGAAGACGGAGATCCCGGGTGGAGAGCCAGACCCATTGGCCAGGAGCGTAGTTGGGACTGGGGCGACGATGACGGTCGGCTTGTTCCTTGAAACGATTCACCGCCCGTTGTAGGTGGACGTGGGCCTGGTCCCATACCGCCTCACTGCGTTGAAGCCAATCGTTCACTGCGGGGACCTCCGAAGGTTCGCCGGACCAAGGAAACAGGGGGGGCTGGTATCCCAGGATACATTTGAAGGGAGTCAGGTTGGTAGATGGTTTAAGTAGAGAGTTTTGGGCGTATTCTGCCCACGGGAGGTACCGACTCCAATCCGTCTGGTTATGGTGACAATATGTACAGAGGAATTTGGTTATTTCTTGATTCAAGCGTTCCGTCTGGCTGTTGGACTGCGGGTGGTAACCCGAGGTGAGACTGACATTGACGTTTAGGAGCCGGAAGAAGGCTTTCCATACCCTGGACGTGAACTGGGGACCCCGGTCCGAAACGATGTCCTCTGGAAGGCCGTAATAGCGAAAGACGTACTGGAATAGTTGTTCAGCGGTCTCGAGGGCTGTGGGTAGCTTGGGTAGCGGAATGAGACGGCAGGCCTTGGAGAACCGATCGATGACAGTGAGGATCGTGGTGTGATGTTGGGAACTGGGCAGGTCGGTGACAAAGTCCACAGCGATATGTGACCAGGGACGTCGAGGTATGGGTAGTGGCTGAAGCAGGCCAGCTGGTGACTGTTTGGGGGTCTTGGCAATGTTACAGCTCTGACATCTGTTTACGAAGTCAGTCGTGTCCTCCGACAGAGTCTCCCACCTGAAGTGGTTCCGTAGCAGGCGAACAGTGGCTGTGGTGCCTGGGTGCCCGGAATGTGGAGCGTCATGTACCCAGCGAATTACCCTCTCCCGCAGACTGTGAGGTACAAATGTTCGGTTGGGTGGGCATTCGGGAGGAGGGGGGGCGGAGGTGTGGGCCTGGGCGATGTCTGACATGATGTCCCACTGAATGGGAGCAAGGACCAGCCCGGGAGCAATTATGGTTTCGTCGGTGGAGCTTTGTGGCATGGCTTCGTGCTGTCGAGAGAGAGAGTCAGCCTTGACATTCTTGGAGCCGGGTAGGTAGGAAATCGAGAAGTCGAAGCGGGTGAAGAACAAGGCCCATCTGGCCTGTCTGGGGTTGAGTCTCTTGGCAGAGCGAAGATATTCAAGGTTGCGATGATCGGTAAAGACCTGAAATGGGTGTCTGGCCCCCTCCAACCAGTGTCGCCATTCCTCTAGGGCGGCTTTCATAGCCAGGAGCTCACGGTTGCCGACGTCGTAGTTCTGCTCAGATGAAGAAAGTTTGCGGGAGTAAAAGGCGCAGGGGAATAACTAGGGAGGATTACCCTGCCGCTGGGAAAGGATGGCCCCAATGCCAGTGTTGGAGGCGTCAACCTCTACTACAAACGGTATATCAGGGTCGGGGTGGTGCAAGATGGGAGCGGAGGTAAAACGTTCCTTTAATTGGTTGAAGGCTTGAAGAGAATCGGAGGACAAGTGAAGTTTGGTCTGTCCCCCTTTTACCAAAGCAGTGAGTGGTGAGGCGACGGTGCCGAAGTTCCTGATGAACCTCTGATAGAAGTTGGCAAATCCCAGGAAACGTTGGAGCTCCTTAACCGTATTAGGTTGAGGCCAGTTTAACACGGCTTGGACTTTGCTGCTATCCATGGCTACCCCTTCCGGCTGATGACGTAGCCGAGGAAGGCGACTGCTCTTAAGTGAAATTCACACTTTTCTGCCTTGGCGTATAGCTGATGCTGGATCAAGCGTTTCAGTACCGTTCTGACTTGGGAAATGTGTTCCTCAAGGGAGTCGGAGTAAATAAGGATGTCATCAATATACACGATCAGACACCTATTGAGCATGTCCCGGAAGACATTGTTGATGTAGGACTGGAACACCGAGGGACTGTTGGAAAGGCCGAACAGCATGACCAAATATTCATAGTGGCCACAGGTGGTAGAAAACACGGTCTTCCACTCGTCCACCTCCCGAATGCGAATCAAGTTATAGGCACTTCGTAAGTCCAGTTTGGTGTAAAACTTTGCCGATCTCAGTTGTTCTAGGGCGGAGGGAACAAGTGGTAGGGGGTACCGGAATTTTATGGTGACATCGTTCAGGCCACGATAATAGATACAAGGGCGAAGAGAGCCATCTTTTTTGTTTACGAAGAAAAAAACGGCTGCTGCCGGAGAAGTGGAGGGTCGGATAAAGCCCTTAGCTAGTTCCTCCTCAATGTAGGATTTCATGGCGAGGGACTCTGGCTCAGACAAGGGGTAGATTCTGCCAACAGGTGGTGTAGAGCCGGGCTTGAGCTCAATAGCACAATCGCTGGAACGGTGGGGTGGAAGTAGTGCAGCTTTGGTTTTGCTGAAGGCCTCACTTAGATCGGTGTATGCATGGGGTATCGCAGGGGGTGTGTCCGGGTCTCTCCTAGCATGGGTGGCCCCCATGGTGATAGGTTGAACGACTCGCAGATATTGAGTGGAACAGACTGGGCCCCACTGAGAGATTTGCCCTTCCTGCCAGGAAATTTGTGGGTTGTGTGTTCGCAGCCAGGGAAACCCAAGAATTACGGGGTTGTGAGGGGAGGGGATGACGAAGAAGCGAATCGTTTCAGAGTGTAGTACACCCACCTGCAGGGTGATGTCGCAGGTGGTGAAGCACACTCTGCCGGATCCCAGGGGCCAACCATCTAGCGCCGCCACTGTCAAGGGAGGATTACAAGCGGTCAGAGGTATTTGGTACCGTTCACAGAAACTCTCATCAATGAAATTGCCCGCCGCCCCGGAGTCTATCAGCGCATGAGTGTCTGTACTGGTCGAAAGGTAGGTGAGCTTAACGGGTACTTCGAGGCAGGTTCCAGTTAAAGTAGAGGAAATCAATAGACTTACCCCGGGGCGTGGCACTTGTGACGGGCGCGTCGGGCAGTTGGCGCGTTGATGTCTGGCCTGGCCGCAGTAGAGGCAGAGGCGATTGGAGAAGCGGCGTTCTCTTTCTTCGGGAGAGAGGTGTGTGCGATCGACCTGCATGGGCTCCGCTGGGTCGTTCGACGGGAACACTGTAGAGGAAGGTGGGACCCAACGGCCTGGGCGTCTGGAACGAATGAGGTTGTCTACGCGGATTGCCAGAGCGATGAATTGATCGAGCGGCACACCCTCATCACGGCAGGCCAGCTCGGATTGAAGTTCTGTGTTTAATCCTTGATGAAAGAGAAGTTTGTGGGTGGATTCGACCCAACCGGTTTGTGCAGCAAGGGTATGAAAGGAGAGTGCGTAGTGCGCCGCCGTGCGGTTGCCCTGGCGGAGAGCCATAAGCTGTTCACCCGCATTCTTACCACCTTCTGGGTGATCGAAAACGTCGATCAGACCTTGTCGGAAGGAGTCGAAGGTGAATTGAGCGAATCCCTGATTGGTCCAGACCGCCGTGGCCCAATCGAGGGCCCTACCCGTGAGTACAGAGCTCATGAAGAGGATTTTGCTCTCAAAGTTCTGTGTTTAATCCTTGACGAAAGAGAAGTTTGTGGGTGGATTCGACCCAACCGGTTTGTGCAGCAAGGGTATGAAAGGAGAGTGCGTAGTCCGCCGCCGTGCGGTTGCCCTGGCGGAGAGCCATAAGCTGTTCACCCGCATTCTTACCGCCTTCTGGGTGATCGAAAACGTCGATCAGACCTTGTCGGAAGGAGTCGAAGGTGAATTGAGCGAATCCCTGATTGGTCCAGACCGCCGTGGCCCAATCGAGGGCCCTACCCGTGAGTACAGAGCTCATGAAGAGGATTTTGCTCTCATCAGTGGGGTACATTGCCGGTTGTTGTGAGAGGAAAACCGAGCACTGCATGACGAACCCGTTACATCTGGAGGGCGTGCCATCGAACTTTTCTGGAAGCGCGAGTCTTGGGCTGGTGGAGGCTATGAAGTGCGGAGCAGCGGCGGCAGCCGCGCTGGCTTGAGGTATTGCGGGCGCTGGTGTGGGAGCAGACTGGGGCTGCGTCTGCATGGAGCGCATCATCTCCTCTACTGCTGAAGTAAGTCGAGCGAGCTGGTGTTGTTGTGCTGACAACTGATTTGCTTGAGCCGTGAGTTCTTCCGCAATGTGGGAAATTACCGCTGGATCGGTGTTTGGCGAAGTCTTCTGTGACGGAGACTCAGGCAGGTTGGGATCCATAAGCAGTTTAATAATAAACACTCAGTAGTCGTACAGGCAATGGTCAAGCACAGGTAAACAGATATGTAAGAGGCAGGCAGAATCAGAGTGAGGGCAGGCAGCAAACAATCAATAAACTAGAACTGGCAATCGTAATACAGGGCAGGCGGCAAACAGACGCGGTACAGAGACAAAGCTGGGTCGATACACGATAGACAGAACAGGAAACAGGGTAAATGCTTGGAATTGTAGCCGGAGCAAAACAAGACTTCGCAAAGAGTGTGTGTATCAGAGTTCATTAAATAGTGGAGGGGAAACAGGGAACAGCTGTGGAGCAATCAGACCTAGGTATGTGGGCTTATGGGAAATGTAGTCTATAGTCAATACTCCGGTGAATCTGATCTCCGACGGCTGGAGAGGGAGGCGCTCTCCATGTTCGTGACACTATCATTATCACTGATGCACAATGAGTAAAGATTACGTACAATTTTGACTCATAATGTAAGTGTTTGTTATTGTTGTGACATATTCCCCTGTCTTGTTCTAATGCTCTTTAATGCAACAGCATCACACTGGAAGTCGTCATGTTGCTTTTGAATGTTCCAGTACCTGGCATAGGAGCCTTTATGCCAAATGTAATTTTCCATCAGACATTTCGCATTTGCATTGAATGTTAGGTTTAGGGTTGGAGTTTAGGGGTAGAGTTAATTCCTCTTCATTTTTTTACAGCCTTTACAGCTAAAAACAACTTGCTTTACCTGGAGAGTAGAGCTCAAACATGCCCTTACATTCAAAAGCACTTACTGCTTCAGCTACTAGGTAGTGCTTTAAATTTTGTTAAGCACAGACTGAGTTTAGCTCAAGAAAATTCAACCATCGTTTTCTGAATTTACAGTACTCTTGTTTGACTACATTCTTGCAATTCTCTAATTAAAAAAAAGGAGTTAGACACAAGTGTTTTGTGCCATAAAAGTGTGTCTCTCCTTTTTTACCATTCTAAAAACAATGAATAAATTAAAACTCTATAAGCAAGTTTTTTTGGGAAGGGGATATGACACTGGCCAGATTCAAACCTGCTTCCCAACAAACAGATTGGCTCTTTTACAGTGGCAAAAAAAAAGTATGTGAACCCGTTGGAATTAGCTGCATTTAGTATGTATAAATTTGTTTTCAAATCTGGTTTGATCTTCATCTAATTTAAAATAATGAACAAACACAATCTGTTTGAACTTATAACACACGTTATTGTATTGTTCTTGTTCATATTGAATACAACATTTGTATTACATATGTGAACCCCTACGCTTATGACGTCAACAAAAGCTAATTAGTCAAAAGTTGGCAAGCCTGGCATCCAAATAATGAAACGAAATTGGGGGTGTGGGTTAGAGCTACTTTCACTTATAAAAAGGCGTCAAGCATTTTGAGTTTGCTATTCACAAGAAGTATCTGCTGAAGTGGACCATGCCTCACAAAAAATAGATCTCAGAAGACCTACGATCAAGAATTGTTGCTTTGCATAAAGCTGGAAAGGGTTACAAAGTTATCTCAAAGAGCTCTACAGTTAGACAAATTGTCTATAAATGGAGATGATTTAGTACTGCGGGTGCTCTCACTAGAAGTGGCCGTCCAGCCAAGATGACTTAAAGGGCACAATGCAGAATGATCAATGAGGTAAAAAATAACCTTAGAGTGACCGCTAAAGACTTGAAGGATCATTGGAACTGGTTAACATCACAGTTCATGAGTCTACTCTGCAGAAAATGTTAAACTGGCATGGTTTCCATGGCAGGACACAATGAAAGAAGCAGCTGCTTTCCTACAAGACCATGTGCCTGAAGTTAGCCAAAGACCCCCTTGACAATTTTTTTTGTGGACTGATGAAACTAAGGTTGAATTGTTTAGGAAGAACATGCAGCACCAACATGAAAACATCATCCCAATGGTGAAGTACTGTGGAGGGAGGGCTGCTTCAGGGCCTGGACCACTTGCCATCATCAAGGGAAAATTTAATTCCCAGGTTTATGAAGATATCCTACAGGATAATGTCAGGCTGGCTGTGCGTCAGCTGAGGCTCAGTAGACATTAGATCATGCAGCAGGACAATGACCCTAAACGTTAGGGGTGAAAGAATAATCTATTTGGTATACTTCAACAGGTTTACCCTTAAATTTCAATCATTGTTTTACAACAGTAATCATGGTATTTTTAGTAAAATCATAGTAACCACAATATAAACATGGTTAGTACATGTTTACAATATATAGTCAAATCATGGTTACTATATATATACTACAGTCTGCAGTTTTAAAATCATTGGTTAATTGTATCAAAACCATGATTTCTGCAAAGAAAACCATGGTGACAGCAGTCATGGTTACTACAATATTACTATAATAAAACCATTGTTAATTTTCGCCATGGTCCTTAACTAAAACATTTCTTTAATTACTAAATAAACATTTTAAATTAATACCTGCACTAATACGCTACATGCATCAACATAAAAGTGCACTTCAAACTCATCTCAACATATATTCAATATTCAGAAGCTGTACATCACTATAAAAGAATATACATTAAAATGCATATGAGAAGAGATGTTGTGATAATGCTGCTCGAGTTTTTTAATCATTCGTGGAAATCCCACATGAACAACCCAAGCGCTAGTTATTGTTTCATGTCTGTCCGTATTAGCACTGAGTGCCTGCTTAAAAACAGAAGGGATTGTGTGCAGTTTCGGCTCACCTGTGGGGTTTTCCCTCGGTGATGTCAGCATAAAAGATTAATCTTGTATCAGTGTATTACTATAGTGGCGTCTTAATGCTATTAATCGAAGCGCATTATTGACGCTCGTGATAGATTACAGCCATGTGACGAAACATGAAGAACTTGTGTGCACATTTAAAAAAAAAAAAAACATCACACGCTTTAGTGACATATATTACCAGAATACAGCACTCGTTCGAGCATTGTCTGCAAACATTGCCTGTTTTGTTAACATTTTTGAACATCACTGTTGTAATTGACTGCAAAAAGCAAATGCTCCCAGAAAGGAGAAATGCAGGGGGCTTCTCTATCAGCAGCTCATTGCAGAACATTGATGTCAGCTAGTCGGAGTGGTGGTGGTGTAGTGGTCTAAGCATGTAACTGGTAATCTGGTAATCAGAAGCTTGCTGGTTTGATCCCCACAGTCACCACCATTGTGTGCTTGAGCAAGACACTTAACTCCAGGTTGCTCCAGGGGGATTGTTCCTGTAAAAAGGGCTCTGTAAGTCACTTTGGATAAAAGCATCTGCCAAATGCATAAATGTAAATGTAAATCTAGTTAGAGGTGCATTAGCAGAGGTTGTAACTGTACCTGTCTGTTTGATGCTTTGTTTTGTTGACCAAAACTTGTGCTCCAGATGTGTCATTTAAACTTGAGGTGAACCGACCGCGGTGCCAATACTTCCCTAACTGTGGGTGGCAAACCGTACTTTTTCTTGCCACTGTATATCATGGGGATCACATGCACAACCAACTACGCCACACCAACAAAACCATTTTTTATTATTATGTGATTAGCATCTCTATGATTAATGCAGCTGATCTAAGTTTGAAATTAGTTTAGCTTTTCATGTAACCTCTGTTACGATTAGTTTATCTCTTTTTGGATCCAAGCTCTTCATTTATGCAAATGTGGTGATGAAGGCAAGTGACAAACATGAAGATACAAAGAAAGTGAACAGACTAGAGGGTGAAAGTTCCACAAGTATTGAAGAAACATTTTATTCATAAAGTTCTATTGTTTTTCTAATGCTATGATTTTCCATAGAGACATCTAAATTCACATTTGTACACATTTAAAAACAGATTTGAAGAATAACAATAACAAAGTATAACAAAACAATCCTCTATAAATTCCATGTGTGTGTTTGTGTCCTGTTATATGAGCTATTTCTGATGGAATGTATTTACAAATGTGTACTGGTCGGCTGCACTGTCTCTTACTGTGCTTATTGTCCTGTTCCTTTTAGTAATTTTTTGTACTGTCACATACTTTTTGCAAACATTTGCACGAGCACTTTATGTAGAAATTTTATTTAGTCTGTGTGGTCTCATGTGGTTCTTTGTTTGTCCTATGTTGTTTTATGTAGCACATGGTCTTGGAGGAACGTTGTCTCGTTTCACTGTGTACTGTACTAACTCTATAGGGTTGAACGACAATAAAAACCACTTGACTTGACTATTACTAAAGAGATTCTTGTGTGTGTGATAACAGGTTTTTATTTCATTCCTCAGTGAACGGATAGACCAGGTATCCGCTGAAAGTGTTGTAGCTCTGGGTGTCTCCACACAACTGTCGACCTGACAGCAGCTCAACATAGACCTGAGAGCCCTGTCTGAGCTGCAGAAGAACCGTCTGAGTGCTACTGTCCTCTGAATCCACGCGGTTGTCCTCCCAGGAAGAAGCAATCAGCTGGCCATCCTTCATCAGCTGCAGCTTTTGGTAGAGTCGGTCTACATTGCCAACTTTGGAATAAGCGGTGAAGGTGAAGCAGTAGAGTCCAGCATGTGGAGCTGTGAATGTACCTGTGGATGAGCAGGTTGAACTTGAGTGATCTGTGTGTTTGCAATAGTTAGTTTGTAAATGGCTGCATATGGATATGTTGCATATGACGTAGCGTAAGCTCCGGTGAGAAGTGACGAATGCGGAAATGCCGGTCACAAATTAGAAGACAACAACAAGGATTTTTAAAGAAAAATGTCGGAGGATTTCGATATAAGAGAAGAGGAGATTGAGTTTTTTGCCCAGCCCTATTTCTTTGAAATGAAGTACACCAACCAGGAACTCAGGAAGATGCAGCAGCGGCATAAACACAAGAATCTGGTAGACGGAGAGTTCGGGAGACATGGTGGTGCTCATGCAGGAAATGCAAGGTAATGCCAACAGAGGCTGAGAGTGTTTGCTGCCATGAATGGATGATTGGAATGACTGGATAGACGCACAAATGCACCATTTTAAGACTAATACAAATCTACAGTATAGCTAAGACAACTTACTTCTTTTTGCCATTTTCCTTTGCTGTAAACAATGCACACTTCTGCGTTCGTCACTTCTCACCTGAGCTTACACTACGCCTACGTCATACACCGGAGCTCGACTCTCTTGTGAACGCGCAGACGTCCGTTACCGAAAGCCAGTGATTATAGTTTATAAAGTTATAAATATGGATATTTTTCTCACAAAAACGCATCGCTTCGCTTCAGAAGGCCTTTATTAACCCCCTGGAGCTGTATGGATAACTTTTTTGATGGATGGATGCACTTTTTTGGGCTTCAAAATCTAAGGTACCATATACTCCCATTATAAAGCTTGGAAGAGACAGGATAGTTTTTAATATAATTTGATTGTGTTTGGCTGAAAGAAGAAAGTCATATACACCTAAGATGGCTTGAGGGTGAGTAAATCTTTGGGTAACTAACCCTTTAACAATGTTGAATGTATCTTTCCCTGTTTGCTAACTTTGAAATCACAGCTGAGGATAGTCGCTAGTGAAATGTTTGGGACTGTGTGTTTTCTTGTCAGACAATTCTTGCAGCTCCAAAGGGATTCATCAATTGGTATTTATGGCTCAGTTTTCTGGAATAAAGTACCCAAAAAGCCAAGAAGCATTCTACTTCCATGGGTGAATGTGCCAGCAGAGCAATTAAGATTGATTTTCACAAGCATTCATAGGTGGTTTGCAATCTGATTATAATCTGATTTTTGTTAATGCATCTCAGTTTGAAAGGTTAATCATATTTCATGTGGGTTTTCTTTTAGATAAATTGTAACGTCAATTGTTGCTCCCAATATGTTGCATGGCAGATATAGCAGTGCATACCCCTTTCATGATAATAATAAAGCAGAGACAGTCACTTTGGCCATCCGAAAGAGATGTGCTAAGGTGACCCAAAAACTTGCTGCAAATTTACTACAAATTATTTTAACATGCAAAGGATCTTTGCAGCAAACTTGTTGCAAATTGTCCATTGTTGCCAAATGATTGCTGCAGGGGACCTGGGTAGCTCAGCGAGTATTGACGTTGACTACCACCCCTGGAGTTCAAATTCAGGGTGTGCTGAGTGACTCCAGTCAGGTCTCCTTAGCAACTAAATTGGCCTAGTTTCTAGGGAGGGTAGAGTCACATGGGGTAACCTCCTTGTGGTCATGATTAGTGATTCTTGCTCTCAATGGGGCATGTGGTAAGTTGTGCATGGATCGCGGCCTCATGTGAGTCTCTGTAGTGTCATGCACAACGAGCCACGCGATAAGATGCACAGATTGACTCAGAAGTGGAGGCAACTAAGACTTGTAAACCGCCACATGGATTCAGGTGAGTTACCACGCCACCATGAGGACCTACTAAGTAGTGGGAATAGAGCATTCCAAATTGGGAGAAAAGGATAATAAAAAATGCTTGTTCACCACTACCAGTGAAGAGCTGCAAACTTCTGGCAAACATTTGCAATGAATCATTTTCATAAATAAAGGTGACAAATCTGCAGCAAGTTTGCAAATATTCTGTATTTTAAATAAGGGGAGGCAACACACAACAAATGTGATCCACCACAATGCAATAACCATGGCCTTAATGTGCAAGTTTCATGATTCACTGTTGTTTGCCTTGTGTTTCTCCCCTATCATCTGTTCCTCCCGGACTACACTTTCCATAATTCCCTGCCCTCATCAATGTCAGCTGTCCTTGATAGTCCTCGCCTGTGTTTCATTAACTCATTAGTCTGTTGAGTTGTCATTATGTGAATCAGGAAACTTTAAAAATAGCAACAGAGTCATTAATATTATGTCACTTGTCATACTGCACTGAGGTGTGTGGTCTTCTGCAACTAAAAAGGACTTGTCAAAAATTCAGGTTGCGCAAAATAAAGCAGCAAGACTGGTTCTGGCCTGTTCAATTAAAACAAGTAGAGATCAGATGTATTCTACTCTTTCATGGCTCACTTTAAACCAAAGAATAACAGTTACTTTAAGCAGTATGATATATAACACATTGACAATGAAAATGCGTATTTCTCTGTTTAATCAAATAGTGTATTGTAATTCTGTGCATAATTATAACACCAGAAAGGCAAATAATGGTCATATAATGACCCCCTATCCAAAAACAAATTTTATGAAGAAAACCGTTCTGTATAGAGCAATAGTCATCTGGAATAACATTCCCATTGAAGTTCGTCAGCTTTGTAATAAGCTGGCATTTAAAAGAATTCTAAGGTGTTATGTGTCGATGTAGGTTTTATATGTTATGATTAAGGTAATTGTAAATAACATGGTATTTATATTTAGTTTTATGAATCGAAACTAGATTGTATGTAGGTATGAGTGTGTGTTTGTGTATGTATGTACATATATAAAATATATATATTGTTTACTGTGATGATTAAATGTGTTGTTGTTGTTGTAATGTAATTTTTTAGAATGGAACCCAGGAAGACTAGCTGATGGCACAGACTTTCAGCTAATGGGATCCTAAAAATAAACAAATAAACAAATAAACAAATAGTCTTTGTGTATATACAGTGCATCCGCAAAGTATTCACAGCGCTTCACTTTTTCCACATTTTGTTATGTTACAGCCTTAGTCCAAAATGGATTAAATTCATTATTTTCCTCAAAATTCTACAAACAATACCCCATAATGACAACGTGAAAGAAGTTTGTTTGAAATCTTTGCAAATTTATAAAAAATAAAAATCCTGAAGTTAGTAGACAACTGTCCTCTTCAAAATTGCCCCCTCCCAAAAAAGGAAGTCACCAGTCACTGCTCTTTTCACAGGTCGGTATCCCTTCAGTAACTTTAAGGCTATGAAATTAAAATTTGAAATTCAAATATTCGTGGATTTTAAAATAAAAATGCACATTCAAATGCAAAAATTTTACATTCAGAATGACTAAACAGAGGACAACTTGTTTCACAATTTATAATATTTAGTGCTGTCAGTATGGCATATAGCATATTCACAACGTTGTTTTACAGGCTGTACTATTAGACATCTGTAGAACTCATTAATCTACCTCACCGAATTAATTCATGGAGCATCAAAAAAAGAGATGATCAGTGTTAGATAAGGAGACATTAAGAATTTGACATTGTATTGTGGAACATCGCTTACCCAATGCAGGATTATACCCGTTGCCTTGATTGAGTGAGACAGACTGGTAAGAGACAGACACGTTGCTGGTGAACGGCCCAAAACATGCAGTCATTGGCAGCATAGCAGCAGTGAACGCAATCTGACAACCAGCTTTGGAAGGGGAAAGAGAGCAAGTAATATGCAATTGTTTAGACAGATTTGTGTATTTTGTAACTTTGATTTACTATATCAAGCATGATAAGTAAAAAGTAAGATAGCAATAACAAAGGCAACCTGTGACTTCCTCTATTTGACTGTTGAGGCGGGACAGTCCTTCCCACACTCCAATCAAACGTATGAAGGTGGCCTCCTCCAGCTCTGACAGTTGCTTTATGACACAACAACAACCACGCTGTCTACTAAACGCACATTCACAGTCCCATTGGCCACAGGGCAGTGTTCCTTTCCAACTCACTGTGAGCAGAATTAAAACAATGAAAAATGTATTAATTAATATATGAAAAAGTTCAAGAAATTCATTTTTGATTTTTACTTGTGTTTTTAGGTTAAGTGGTTGCATTAAATCTAATCTTCATTCAGATAAAAAAAATTTTGTTATATCCAATTGATTATGCTATTGTGATAATAATAATTCCTAACATATTTAATGATCATGTTCATCTACTTAAATGAGGCTGCTTCTGCAAATAAATATTTATAAGTTCATTTTACATGGAGCAGGCCATGGGCACATTGACATATTTCGATAATATGACCAGTCTAATACTTCTCACATTATCTAATTAATCCCTATAATTAGACTGCCATTATTGATTTATTCCACAAGTGATTTGAGTGTGAATAGTGCATTTATTCATTGGCCTCAGTAACTGAAAACTGTTGCTTTTGTGCAATGCTGCATCCACACCACTAGGTTTCAGTATAAGTCCAAGACCACTATTGTATGCAACATGGTCATTGTGTTTATCCTGAATGTTTTTCCACCAAAATTTGGACCAATGTGCCAAATTCTGTACATGCTGCGAATGTTCACAGGCAATTGCCTGTGCTGAGCTTTGATCTCCGGCTATTGTGATAATACACAGTGGAATCATAAAGAATTCTGCTTTAGTCTCAATACTGTTATGTTTAAGTTTAGTGTTTAGGTTAGACATATATGTCCATTGATGTTGGGTTAGTTTACTGCTTAATTGTTTCTGAAAATCAGACTGCTGTGCCTTTCATGTCACATCCAGTTAAAGTAAGTTCTTGTACTTGCATCACATGACGGGCATATTTACAAGACTGTAGTTCCAGCTTCGGCCACTAGGGGTTCAGAAAGCATAGACAGATTTTAGCACATAAAACATTCAACCTCCTATCTAATTTTCTGTGAGATCAGTCTGTTGTAAGAGTCAGGGCACTTAGTGCAACTTTAACACAAAACTGCATAAGTAACACTAAACAGGACTATAAATACAACTATAACCCCTAATAATGACCAAAAACAACTATTTACTGTACATTTCCCTTAAGCTTTCATTTCTTGCCGAGACCTACAAAATATAAAATATTCCAAAGGAAAGAGCTTATGGCCACTCCCTCCAGACACAAAGTGTAGATGAGCTAAAAAACGAATCGGTTACTTAACGTAACCTCGGTTCTCTCTAGATGAGGGAACGAGTATTGCGTAAGCTAGCTTACGCTACGGGAAAGATTAATCTTTTCTGAGCTATTGAAGCCAAAAAATTATCCTTAATTTTGTATCATTTGTCAACGCAGTGCAGCAACTGCAGACCTTGAGCGGGCTAGCTAGCGAGCTCATTGGTTGCTCTGCGGCAACTGCTGCAGCCTATAGATCGAACTTGGGCGAACTCGCGTCCAATGAGAGAGCGTCCGCGCTACTGCATCAAAGCCCGCCAAAATGGGCGTGGCTAGAGTGCATATAAGCGTAGTTCGTGAGGCTGGAACCCTGGTTTTCATTGAATGAAGCGAAAGTCGCCGTGGGCGCTGAAGCACGGCCGGCTACGCAATACTCGTTCCCTCATCTAGAGAGAACCGAGGTTACGTTAGGTAACCGATTCGTTCTCTTACGAGAGGTTCTCTCGTATTGCGTAAGATATCTTACGCTACGGGAACCCATTGTCAACGCCGTGCGCGCCAAGTATCCACTGCATGAGTCCCGGGGGTGGGGGGACCCAGGGGAGCCCTTGTGAGTGGGGAAATAATATTTGGCCGGCAAGAGTGCGGGCCAGTGTGTGTGTAATACATAAGCACATAGTGGGAAGGGAACGACAGAGTGGCGGTGCCGGTCTGTGTGGAATGAGTCCCATCAGTGCAGCTCACCAGGGGAGCTGTAGCGTATTAAACCGCTAGTAGTTTTGCCTGCAGGGCGGGCACTTCCAGATTGTAAAATCTGACAAAGGTGGAGGGGGAAGCCCAGCCCGCTGCCACACATATGTCGTGAATGGAAATCCCGCTGGACCATGCCCACGATGAGGCCATGCCTCTAGTGGAGTGAGCCCTAATGCCCAACGGGCATGGCAGGTCTTTTGACGCGTATGCGGCAGCAATAGCGTCCACTATCCATCTAGACAGTGTCTGTTTCGAGGCGGCGAGACCTTTGGTGCGCCCTCCGAACGAAACGAAAAGCTGCTCAGAGCGTCTGAAAGAGGCGGAGCACGCAGTATACAATTTCAGTGCTCTGACTGGGCAAAGGAGATTGGCGTCGCGTTCGCTATCGGATGCTGGCAGCGCCGATAGGGAAATGACCTGTGCTCTGAAAGGAGTACCGATCACCTTGGGAACATAGCCGTGTCTAGGCTTTAAAATGACCTTGGAGTCACTTGGTCCAAACTCAAGACACGCAGTGCTGACAGACAGCGCGTGAAGGTCTCCCACACGTTTGACTGATGACAGGGCAGTCAGAAAAACGGTTTTGAGTGAAAGGTATTTCAAATCCACGGATTGAAGCGGTTCGAAAGGGGGGGCTTTCATAGTTTCGAGAACTATAGAAAGATCCCAGATAGAAACCGATGGGGGGCGCGGGGGGTTCATCCTTCTAGCTCCCTTGAGGAAGCGGATGACCAGCTAGTTTTTTCAGTGAACGCCGCGACGGCCGCCACATACACTTTGAGCGTGGATGGGGATCTGCCCTTATCCAGCAGCTCTTGTAAAAACACGAGCAGCGACGACACCCCACATGTCCGTGGGTCCAGGTCTCTGTCGGTGCACTATTTTGAAAACACAGACCATTTTGACGCATAGAGTCTTCTCGTGGAAGGGGCTCCTGGGCCGAGGAGGAGGCGTGGGAGCCTGACCACTCCTCGCTGTCCGAAGCCATGATGGACTTGAGCCCGAGGCGGTCGACGGCCTGTGTGAGGAGGCGTGTTACTTCCCCTTCGACTCCGGCGTGGGTCCTGCTGGATTCCTGGGCCGAGGAGGAGGCGTGGGAGCCTGACCACTCCTCGCTGTCCGAAGCCATGATGGAACAGCCCTTATCCTCCGCCTCGTCCTCTGAGATGGCTGCACTGCGTTGACAAATGATACAAAATTAAGGATAATGTTTTGGCTTCAATATCTCAGAAAAGATGAATCTTTCCCGTAGCGTAAGCTAGCTTACGCAATACGAGAGAACCTCTCGTAAGAGAACTCAATATTTTCTGATTGCTTTAACCTTGTGCGCCCCCGCATCCACATGCATGGATATTAGATTTTGACTTCGCTATATGCAATGCAGAAGTTTATTTAATTTAAATCGACCAATCTTGGTTCAGGAGACTCTGTGCTTTCAGTAAAGAGTTAAGAGTCATGTGACAAACCAACATGGCATCGATCACAGCACAGTTTTTGTTTTGTTGAAATGCCAACAAAACTACATCTGGTAAGAAAGATGGTTATAGTTATAATTTCATTTGATATGCTATTTTTAAAGTTTGAGTGATTTATTGCAAAATGGGACTCTATTAAACACAATGACAACATCTGTGTACTGTATGCTCAGTTTCAGTTAAAATATCCAATAATAACTCTGCATCATCACATTGAGAATCAATGGATGCATCCAAAAACTGAAAAATGTGTCTTTCAGAGGATTTATATGGAGTTAGTATGAAAATAAGGTGCAATAAGGACAGCACACTGGAGCTTAAGTCATTCACTAAATAGGGAGCAAGGGAGCATCCTATAGCTCTCTATACAGCTACGTGCATTCAATCCAAACTTCCTAATTAAAGTTCAGTTTCAGGCTGCAGTGTTTGGATCACTCAACATGTTTGGCAGACATAGGACAATGATAATCAGTACATAGATTCACAATTTATCATGTATAATTTTATTTTAACATGGTTGGCAGTGATTGGATGATGCTAACCAGTGCTTTGAATAAGGATTATTTATGCTAATTACTGTTATGTCTATAACGTCTCAAAAACATGAATATTTTCATGGAAACAAACAATGTGCTAAATATTCTGACTTTCTATAGCTTGGTATTATTAATAATAAGTATTAATTTCACAACTTAGTCTCACTGTCCACATACAGTCACTGAATGTTTTCATGCAATCATCTAATCAGCCAATCGTGTGGCAGCAGTGTCATTTAAAAAATCATGAAGATATGGGTCAGGAGCTTCAGTTAATGTTCACATCAGCCATCATAATGGGGAAAATGTGATCTCAGTGATTTAGAACGTGGGATGATTGTTGGTCCCAGATGGGCTGGTTGTAAAGAGAATGGTGCGAGAAAGAAATACCATTCAATGAGTGGCAGTTCTGTGGGCAAAAATGGCTTGTTAATGACAGAGGTCAGAGGAGAATGTCCAGACTGGTCCAAGCTGACAGGAAGGTGACAGAACCCCAAATAAACACACGTTACAGCAGTTCTATGCAGAAAAGCATTTGTGAACATACAACACGTTGAACATTGTGGCGGATAGTCTACAGCAGCATAAGACCCCTCCAGGTACCACTACTGTCAGCTTAGAACAGGAAACTGAGACTGCAGTGGACACAGGCTCACCAAAACTGGACAGTAGACGATTGGAAAAACATTTCCTAGTCTGAAAATAATTGGATTTCTGCTGAGGTACACAAATGGAAGGCCCACTGCAGCCTCAGTTTTCTGTTCTTGACTAAAAGAAGTGGAACCCAACATGGTCTTCTGCTGTTGTAGCCCATCCTCCTCGCATCTGCATTATTTTATACATTGCACTTCTGCCACATGATTGGCTGATTAGATAATCGCATGAATAAGTAGACGTACAGGCATAGCTAATAAAGTAGCTGTTTATTTTGCATGTTTCTTTGGGGCTACTAGTCACAAATTAAAAAGGGGAATGGAAAATGCAAGGTCTAATAACAGGATGGATACTGAGATTAAGCGTGCAGTATTTGGCTGATCATGTGATGCTAACATTTATCCAAGTACCAGTCACACAAAAGCATGGAAATCCATTATGTGAACATGAATAAATCTGAAATGATTTAAAAAATCCTGCTGAGATGTTTCACCTGCAGTGTTATGCAGCAGATCTAATGCAGTGGCAGATTCTGAATGGGAGCAGAAACAGAGAATCAACAAAACATACAGAGCTGCTTCTGTAAGTGTCTTCATCTTCACACAGAATCCAACTGTCCTGAAAAATAAAAGTTTTGCATATAAAAATTTTCATTCATTCAACAGGAATGTAGGTGTGTATACACTCACCTAAAGGATTATTAGGAACACCATACTAATACTGTGTTTGACCCCCTTTCGCCTTCAGAACTGCCTTAATTCTACGTGGCATTGATTCAACAAGGTGCTGAAAGCATTCTTTAGAAATGTTGGCCCATATTGATAGGATAGCATCTTGCAGTTGATGGAGATTTGTGGGATGCACATCCAGGGCACGAAGCTCCCATTCCACCACATCCCAAAGATGCTGTATTGGGTTGAGATCTGGTGACTGTGGGGGCCATTTTAGTACAGTGAACTCATTGTCATGTTCAAGAAACCAATTTGAAATGATTCGAGCTTTGTGACATGGTGCATTATCCTGCTGGAAGTAGCCATCAGAGGATGGGTACATGGTGGCCATAAAGGGATGGACATGGTCAGAAACAATGCTCAGGTAGGCCGTGGCATTTAAACGATGACCAATTGGCACTAAGGGGCCTAAAGTGTGCCAAGAAAACATCCCCCACACCATTACACCACCACCACCAGCCTGCACAGTGGTAACAAGGCATGATGGATCCATGTTCTCATTCTGTTTACGCCAAATTCTGACTCTACCATCTGAATATCTCAACAGAAATCGAGACTCATCAGACCAGGCAACATTTTTCCAGTCTTCAACTGTCCAATTTTGGTGAGCTCTTGCAAATTGTAGCCTCTTTTTCCTATTTGTAGTGGAGATGAGTGGTACCCGGTGGGGTCTTCTGCTGTTGTAGCCCATCCGCCTCAAGGTTGTGCATGTTGTGGCTTCACAAATGCTTTGCTGCATACCTCGGTTGTAAGGAGTGTTTATTTCAGGCAAAGTTGCTCTTCTATCAGCTTGAATCAGTCGGCCCATTCTCCTCTGACCTCTAGCATCAACAAGGCATTTTCGCCCACAGGACTGCCGCATACTGGATGTTTTTACCTTTTCACACCATTCTTTGTAAACCCTAGAAATGGTTGTGCGTGAAAATCCCAGTAACTGAGCAGATTGTGAAATACTCAGACCGGCCCGTCTGGCACCAACAACCATGCCACGCTCAAAATTGCTTAAATCACCTTTCTTTCCCATTCTGACATTCAGTTTGGAGTTCAGGAGATTGTCTTGACCAGGACCACACCCCTAAATGCATTGAAGCAACTGCCATGTGATTGGTTGATTAGATAATTGCATTAATGAGAAATTGAACAGGTGTTCCTAATAATCCTTTAGGTGAATGTATATATATATATATTTATTAGTTTCAGTTTTACAGATCCATAGATTCACACCCAAATAATAGGTTTATTTGTGAAGAAACATAGCGCAATCTTTAATGAGCCTAATTTACAAAGAAAAGAGGCGTGCTTATGCTGAAATACAACACACAAAAGTGGAACAACTGTTTAGTGAATCTGCCCCAGAATGCATTGAATATTAATTATATTGGACAGGCATCTACCGTGCTGGATTTTTATTTGGCCTTTGTGTATACTGTATATTATGGCTCATCTAAATGCTATCTTTTTGTGGTTAACAAGTATTTATAGTTTTGCTTATTACACAGCTCTCTGGAATTTGTCAATCATGCCATCCAGTGTTCTGATAAATAAAGTGATATCAACTACAATAACCCTGTGGCAGGGTGGAGGGCGGGGCCGGGTTGTGAGCATACACACCCGGTCCCTTATCGCTCCCTCCCGCACAATCCTCTGCAGTCAGCCTTTATCCCTCTCGGAGGCTTGATTAGCCTGATAAAGGACCTGGTGTGTATGATCACGACCCGGCCCCGCCCTCCGCCCTGCCACAAACACCTTCCAAAACGGTCTGATATCTAGAGGTAACCATTGATAACAAACGCAATTTCACAGACCACATCTCTAAGACAGCACAATCATGTAGACATACACTCTACAATATCAGGAAAATAACATGTGGCATGTTCAGTTCCTCTCTGAACACAACTTCTTGTTCATTCACTTGTCATATCTACACTGGATTACTGGAATGCTCTCACTGCAGGCCTCCATGCATGCACAATTAGGCCCCTGCAAATGATCTAGAATGCAGCAGCATGTCTGGTCTTCAACGAATCAAATGGCGCTTTTCCATTACCAGTACCAGCTCGCCTCGGCTTGCCTCGCCTCGACTCGGCTCGCTTTTCGCTCCGTTTTCCATTGCAGACAGTACCGCCACAAATAATACCCGGTCGTCATAGCGACACCGCAGGAAACTGCCGTGACGTAATCTTATACGCGACACACATCCGCTACCCACACACACAGGACAATGGAGGAAATCGAGTGTATGCTGTTTTTGATCCTCGGGATGTGGCTGTTTCTCACAGCAAGAAGACAAACGTTGTTTCATGAGAGGCTGAGGGCAGCAAAACGAAACACTGCTGAAAAAAACAGGAGAGTTTGGGAATTACTACAGAGTTCAGACTACTGAGACGAATCCGGTTGTTCAAAGCCGACGTAAGAGGTTAAGTTATGCTAACATAGCTAACGTTTGCATATGTGTAAATACTATACTATATGCAAAGTATTTAATCAACTTTGAATACTACACTGGACGGCTGACAGTAGAACAGCAGATCTACAACAAGAAAATATGTCGAGCACGGGTAGTGGTTGAAAACGCTTTTGGTAGACTGAAGGGAAGGTGGCGTTGCCTCATGAAAAGAAATGACTGTGATGTTACAATTGTGAAATCTATGAATCTTACTTGCTGTGCTTTGCATAACCTTTGTGAGAGTCACGGAGAGGACTATGACAATGAATGGGATGCACCTGCAGCAGCAGAGCCTGTGGTGGCAGTGGCACAGGGTGTTGAGGAGGAGGGCAGAGATGTACGAGAGGGACTGATGCGTTATTTTAATTGCTAAATAAATACATTATCATTAAATATGTTGTCTCTGCTGTTTTTCATTAAAGGTTATCACAGTATACAATCTGAAAATACTTGTTCAAACCCTTGTAAAAAAAGCAAACCATCAAAAAAAGACACTGTTTGTAATAAGTTTCAAAAAGGTTTTATTTAAACACGCATACAAATAGAAAAAAATATAATATTAATATAAATTCACACATCCAACTATATACATATGTTACATGTAGTGCAAACATTTAATTAAAATAAACAAAGGGGTTTCAGTCCAGGGGCGGTGGAACAGCATCCCGCCGGTTCAGTGCCTGGACAAGCTGGCTCAGGGTTCCCAGAAAGGCCTGGTTGAAGGACGACATTGCAGCAATCTCCTCTCTCCTTAAAGCCGCTTCGAGTTCTCCGGCATGTGCTGCATCATCGAGTGCCATCTGTAAATGGCGCTCCCGCTGTGCCATAATAATAGTTTTGTAGGCTATATCTGCGCAAACTATTTAAAAATGGCGGAGTTATTCTGGATACTCCGTCTGGCGCGCGCAATGATGACGCAGAGAATAGTGACGATTCTCTCTGACCAATCAGCAGTCGGCATTGTTTTTACGTCACATTTTAGTATCGCCTCAGCCCGCTCAGAACCTCGCCGGAGGTGGTACGAAAAAAAGTACCCGAAAGCAGGTACAGGTACAACTTTTACACAGTGGAAAACCAAACAAAGTCGAGTCGAGTTGAGCCGATGCGAACTGGTACTGTGTAGTGGAAAAGCGCCAAAAGAGAGCGCATGTTAAACCACTCTTTGTCTCTCTCCACTGGCTGTCGGTTGATGCATGTATCAATTTCAAGGCTCTGATGCTGCATACAGAACATTCACTGGGTCTGCTCCAGCATACCTAAAATCATACCTGCAGAGCTACGTTCCCACCAGAAGCCTGCAGTCAGCAAATGAGCGGCGCCTTGTTTTACCAACACAAAGAGGCACCAAAACAGTTTCCCGGACTTTCGGCTTCACTGTACCACGTTGGTGTTTTGACCTTCCCAACTCCATCCGTGAAACTGACTCACTCTCTGTATTCAAAAAATGGCATGGCTTTTCCATGTGCACTAAACCATGAACTCATGCTAAAAACTACTTTTCGTACTGATTTATCCTCAAGATGGATTGTGTACGATGTATTATTCCTCTTTGTAAGTCGCTATGGATAAAAGTGTTTGCCAAATTAATAAATGTAAATGTATATCAGACCGGTCTTTCAGGTATTGCGAGTCATTTTTCCTACTTCTTGTATCATTCTAAAAAAAAAACAGTTTCAACTCAAATCAATGTTTCATGTAAATGTATTTATTTGTTAGGTAGCCATGTAATAAGCGGGACAATGACCAGTCAGCTGGTCATTATTGCGGAATAAACCCCTACAGGGTCATACAAGAATTCTCTGCTCCGCGTCCGGTCCTGATCACGCTGTCAGGGTTTATTTTGCAATAACAACCAGCTGACTACATTATCCCTTAATTTTTTATATTGTTGAATTTTAATTTGCACAAATTCATTAGATCAAGCCAAAACATATATGTTTTAATTTGTTTAGTATGTATATAAAAATATATAAATGTGGATTCCGCATATTTTCAATCCTGTTCACAAAATTGTTCCCTGATAGCACACAGATATCACCCAGATGTCTATTTGATGTGCATTTACATCTATTTACATTTATTTTTATTTTTTTCTGATTTGCAATACTTCTATAAAAGGTATTTTCAGACCTGTAGCACATTTGATTAGTTCAGAAACAGGGGCTAAAATTGATACAGTGTTTCATTTTCTTCTTGGTTTGGTTCGCTTCAGAAGGAATTATAAAAATAAAATATATATATATATATATTTTTTTTTTTATAAAAGTCACATTTGAGCAAGCTGTCCCCTCATTGGTCAGAATGTTTGTGCACTATTCAGGAATTTACCTCATACATCAATAAAACGGTTAAATTGTTATACCTGTGAAATCTTATACCGGTACAAAATTTTTTATATAATGTTTCATAATGCATTGTACAGAATGCGCATTCCAGTCAGAGGTTGTTTTTTTCTCAACAGATCTATCAGATATACTCATTTTTAAAGGAATATTGTTTGCTTTGTTGGTCTGTTGGGTTGGATTGCATTCTCACCACAAGTGAACCTCTTCAGAGTTAATTTGCAATTGGACTGAGACTCCCTTGTCCAGGTGGTGTCGGACCGATTGTTATGGATCTGAGTACGATTGCTGTATTCATATATGCATAAACGGACCAAACAAAGGGAGAAATTGACCAGGTTTTGAAACAAATGCTCCAAATGAGCCAGGTGTTAAAACGCCCTAAGACAAAATAATGTAAACCTGCTCTTTTTAAGATGTTTATCAGATGATAATAAGAATGTGATGCTTTCCAGGAGGAAACACGCTTAAACAGACATTTTGGAGGTGTATGTGTACTCTTTGGGTTATACATAAGTGCATTTTACACAGTGTTTCTGAGGTTATTTGTGCAGTTGTTTTTTCATTGTAAATCTGGTTTGCACAACATGTACTGTGAAAAGTGCTGCACAGATTATTACAATTTGAAAACTCAGGATAAAGATTTTACACTTACTGTAATGACGATCAGAAGCTCAGGAGAAGAGGAGTTGATACGAAAAAACCTAGAGTTGTAAGTGCACTTTTCTTAACAGCAGTGGGTGGAGTTGGTTACAGGGAGATCCTGCCTCTACAACAGCTGATGTAAGCAAAAGAATGTTAAAGAAAGAATATGGGACACAAAAATTGTCTTTCCATTCATGAGTTTTTCATTTGTTCCACTTGTGTGAATACATGAAAAGGAGATTTTGTTACTCCTACACAATAAAATGTCCTATCTGGATACTGGTGGTTTGTTTCAAATCCCAATGGAGTACAGATCAGGACATCATACCAACTGCTGTGATTGTTCACCAGTTGTTGTCAGTTATTTGTTGATGAATGTCACAAAATCTGAAGTCCCAATCATAGAGTAATTTTAGTTTTGTTTCCAGATTCTCAGAAAAGGGCGTAGTGCAGATAAAGATGTGCATCTAGAGTCATTATTTACAGTGGTGTCTCATATGTCAGATATCATTTTTAAGTGCTACTTTACAGTAATTGGTGCAAGCTTGATGAAGCCAGAATAGCCTGCTCTGATCTGTTATCTGTTCTGATTGATCTCTCAACATAAATAACGGAACAGCTGATTATGGCAACCTAGTTGAGTGTCGGTGCAGTGCTGGTGTTCATGTTAAGATATGTAAGAGTTAAGAACTGCTCTGAATGACTCAGTGAGTAAGTGAATGTCCTACTATGGTGACACAAAATCAAATAAAAAATCAAGCCACAACACCACTGAAATAGTCTTTATATTGCTTGAATGTATGTGAAAATGTATATGAAAAATAAATGGAAAATTCAAGACCTGACCCATATTTAGGCTACGTCTACATTAATCCTGATACATTTGGAAACAGTATTTTCAATATACGGGTATAAAAGGGAAGCCAACAGGCAAGTTCATTCAGATTTCTTCTTTGGAGCGAACGGTCACACTACAGCAAGCTGAAGTGGTCTGCTCACTCATTCACCTTCCCTCTCAGAGTGTTGCTGTTGGATCTATGCCGCATTCCAGCGGTCTTTCTCCACTATTCACTCTGCTGCAGACTACACACCTTGGGCTCTTTGACAGCGCTTCTGAAAGAGTTTATTTTCTCTAAAAGAGTGTGCACAGTGATGTTGAACGTCTTTTTAAAGATGCGCCTTTTTAAAGATGCCGTTCCATCTCCGTGCAGTTCCTGGATGAGGTCGTTACCTCTCCGCCTCTGATGGTCAGGAACACCGCTCCCACCCTGCAGTGCGGTCGCTGGCCTCCGTCCACCTTTTGGATGAGACAGTCAACTCGCCTCAGTGCCAGCCTAATGTCTCTCCCGGATGCTGAGACCCGGATGAGATGTCGATTACTGCATCGGCAGTTGTCCTAGTCGTGTTGGATGCTGAAGACTCGACCAGACTGCTGCCTTCGGTGTGGCAGCCCGGTCTGAGACAGATATTGCGCTCACTGCCATGCTTTCCTGGACCGCAGCAAATAATGCCCCCATCTCACAGGCCGGCCTCTTCGGCGACACCGTCGAGGACTTTGCCCAGCAGTTCTCGGCAGTGAAGCAACAGACGGAGGCCATACAGCACATCTTGCCCCAGCGCGGCACAACAATGCGCACCCCGTCTGTTCGATGAGGGCGTTCCCCTGCAGCAACCGAGCCGGCTCTGCCCCAGCTCGAGCCTACTACTCGCCCACGCCGTAGAGCCTCCCACAGGAGAGCGATTTCCCCTGCTTCTCGGCCGGCTGTCAAGACCCCTAAAAGGGCTACAATGTGTCCCTGAGATGGGCCACCTGAGGAAGGAGCTGACTACAGGAACCAAGGAGCTGGTGTACAGACCACTCCCTCCCCCGGTGCAGGGCAAGGAGGTAAAT
Source organism: Xyrauchen texanus (assembly GCF_025860055.1). NCBI lineage: Eukaryota > Metazoa > Chordata > Actinopteri > Cypriniformes > Catostomidae > Xyrauchen > Xyrauchen texanus. The sequence goes on from NC_068311.1 coordinate 33,258,746, forward strand.
ATTTTGTTCCCTTCTATTTTGTTCGCCGCACACAGCATGGGTTGTGGTACACACATAGTCAAGAAAACAGCAGTCTCCTCTCTCCTCTGGTTAGATCACCAGCCTTCCTTGTGGTAGACCCGCATATCCCTTGGCAGAGTCCTCTCTGCCCCGGTCGCTTTATTTTAGAATGCCCCCCTACGAATGGCAGGACTTACCACCACGCCTCTCCCGGCCATTGTTGCCTGTCTGGCCATTGGGCCTGTATGGTGTATTTGCCCCCTCTTGAGGGCAGGGTGTGGCCTCCATGGGGTTTTTTCCCCCTGGAAGAATAGGAATGGAAAAGAACGTGTTCACCTGCACATTTTATGAGCATTTTTAGGCCCCAGCTGAATCTATTTTTCTGCGTAGAGAAAACCTAGGGAGAAAAGGCCACAGCTGCCGAAGCCTGCTCCCATATTTGGTACATTTCCTTCCCCCCCTCAGGGTTATGTGGAAGCACACAACATCTTGGGGCATCTGGGGAGGCTCCACGCAGCCAGAGTGCATCTGTTCCTATGCTCATAGTAGCTTGCCTACATCTACATCGGCAGTTCACGTGACCAGTTCAGTCATTGTGGAGTTTCATATATGGGACCCCTAGTGTCACTTCATCGACACAACATCGAGTGAGTCACAGAAGGGGAACGTCTTGGTTACTGTCGTAACCTCTGTGCCCTGATGGAGGGAATGAGACATTGTGTCCCTTTTGCCACAGACAGAACTTTACCGCTGTTATGACCAGGACCTTGTCTCGGCTTCTCAGTGCAAAACCTGAATGAACTTGCCTGCTGGCCTCCCTTTTATACCCATATGTCAGGGGGAGTGGCATGCAAATTCAACTCGCCAATTATCATAGGCCTTCTCTCAAATATTTTAAGGTATTTCAGGCTCTCAAGATCAACCCCCCACAGAGTCAATTCATCGACACAACGTCTCATTCCCTTCATCGGGGAACGGAGGTTACGACAGTCCAAACTACAACGCAAAAACTGTGTTTTTAAATTCATCCACTTTGGAGTGCATTTTCAAAAAGCTTAGTTTCTCACGCAGTCTCAGTGTGGACGGAAGGCCAAAACGGAGAGAAAAAGATGCGTTTTCAAATGAAAACGTATTAATGTGGACAAGGCCTTAGTGACTAGTATATCATGGGTGCATCTCAATCAGCTCCCTAGTTCAGTTGTCAGGGCAGTGATTTGGCCATTTTTTAGGGCTGTCTCAATCGCAAAATCATTCCAGTGCACTGAAACATTTGCTCCCTAAAATTTCCCATAATTCACAGCAAAAACCAGGAAGCATTGTGGCTCACTATGTTCCTTCACCAGAAATGCATATTTTCAAAGTGCTGAAATTTGACTCTAAATATACTTTTACTGTCATTAAAATGCATTTAAAAAAATGTTAAAATGCATTTTTTTTCTTCTAAGGAGAAAACAAACAAAAAACAATATGTAACAATATAATGCTTTATTAACATTTTCCAAACAAAGCCTTCCACAATATAAACATAGAAATGTATATTTCTAAACACTAAACTATCACCAATTAAAACACTAAAACACTAAAATATCACCAATTAAAGTAACATTCAATGTTTTCCAAAGTCTAAGTGGGAGTTTGACTAATTGCAAGAACAAGTCCCCACAAAGGTTGCATATTCATTGCAATGAGCATTAAATTAAATCTCTTAAACTCTCATCCTCCACAATATTAATCTGCCGGTAGCCTGTGGCTATCTGCTTTCCTACAGCAATAGTGAAGCTGTGTTCCTTATTCAGAGCATCAACGATTTAGGGTGTCAGTGCTCCTTTGAAATTCATATGAAAAGCATTTGCAGACAAATCATCTCATATGTTTTGTTGATAGTTAAGACTCAATGTTCTTCTGTGATAATTAAAATATGCATTACTTTTAAAATATTTGATTCCTGTCATAAATTCCATTTGGGCTTGTTTTGTACAACAAATAGCATTAAGAGCTCCTTTCTCCATCACTTTATCACTGACACGGAATCACTGCTGTTTGTGTTTGCGGTGTGTGCATCAGTGTAATGACTGGGTGCACACATCACAAAGCCTTCCAACAAGTCTTGCTGGTTTATTAATGGTAAATGTGTTAATCACAAATAAGAAAATGTAACATGTAAACTTTTTACATTAATCGCGCTAACACATTAATTTTGCCAGCACTAAAAATTATCTTTTTAAAATGTAAGATCTACCGTTTACAAATAATAAAACTGCCGATCATTTAGATCTGCTGAATCTCTTTGACAATATCAATCCACGTGAGAAAACAATAGCCAATTAATATAGATAAATAAGACTAAAAAGAGAAAATATTCTTCCTTTTTTCATATTTCCCATTCAATGAGGAGCAAATAATACTTTCCTTGTCTTGCAAATATTGTGCATTTGCATACATGAGCCAGATATTTGCATAAATAATAATTGGTAAATGTTGAACAATCTGATTTAATGATGTTTGGGATTGAGAACACTTTCCTGTCCATTTCCTTTAGATGCTCGTTTTCATCATTGATTTCTCTTTTGTTGAGTATAGGCTTGGGTATACTTAAATTTTTCACATTCTGGGTCATCTTGCAGATGGTCGGGCACTCAACCTTTCAAAGTATACTCTTTTGATGGCAAGTGAATAAGAAACGTGTTCAATGCATTTGCAATTCAACAGCTTTGTGTAGCACAGTCAATGGCAGGCGCATGCTCCAATGATGCACATAGACAAGTATTGTTAGCAGGTTGAGAATATCTGGGTCACATGTGGATAGTCCACACAGACTCTGCTAATGACGAAATTTGCATTACGCATACAGTGCATGTTCCAGTCAGCAACGGGCAACCAATGTAATCTTTTGCATTAAGATTTTGCAAATGAGCTGACACCACATCCATAACATCCACTGTGATAATATGTTTTTCACATCTGAAGGTTTAACTGCACTCCAGAGCTAAGCAATTTGCATTAATACATTTGATGGAATAAGACTCAAACCAATATGTTAAACTAAGCATTGCTTTTTCTTGTTTTGGAAGGCAGTGTAACTACTATGTCCAGACAAGCATTAAACACATGCGCTTTGGTCTGGATCTGACTACCAGTGAATACTGTTGCATGCGCCGCTGGGGGTTGTTAATCTCTGATTTAGAGTGATATGATGATCAGACTGCAACTAAATTTCCTCAAAATTAGTTGGAGTCCCAGATAAAAGTGATTGGCAAGAAGGATTTGGCCTGCAGGCCACTAGTTAAGTAGCCCTGCTGTAATGAGTTGTAAATCATTGCTTGATGAGGTTTTGGCTGGTCAGGATAAAAACACAGATTATAAATAGATTTACTTCAACAGATATTTGCAGCAACAAAAGTAACCATCATTCTTTACTAATTTGTGTTTAACTTGATTTGAATTTAAGTAGCAACACGGTGCAGCAACTTCCAATGAGAGCGCAGACAGCGGAGCTTACATGATCCATTAACAATGTTGGGCATACAGCAGTTGGAACCATGTGGTCAGGAATTAGCTGGTTAGCTGGTCCTTGTTAGCACCTGTTGGTGCTAAAAAAGCATGTCAAACAAAAACAGCTGTTTTCTGTCAAAATATATTTGTATACATTATATATATATATATATCAAAATTATTAGTTTGGTTGCACTGTCAGAATTGCCGAGTGCTATGAAACACTAGGGACAAGGGCCTTAAAATCTTCTTACTTAAAGAGTAATCTGGTCTCCAGATGGAGGTATGGGTTCAAATCCCACTTCTGACATTACACTTTTACCAAGTGGCATGAATTTAAATGGAGTTATCTTTACAATCTCCAAAACACCTCTTTCTGCCAATCTCCAATAATAGAGTAGTTCAAGAAAAGTCTGCACTTGTTTGTGCAGTCAGAGTGGCCGCGTGGTCTAAGGCGCCAGACTCAAGGTTCTTAAAACCTTCTTACATGAAGAGTTTTCTGGTCTCCAGATGGAGGAATAATTTCAAATCCTACTTCTGACAGGAAATTTTTTACAAAAGGGCATAAAAGGAGTTATGTTTACAATCTCCAAAACACATGTTTCTGCCAATCTCCAATAATAGAGTCGTTCAAGAAAAGTCTGCACTTGTGTGTGCTGGCAGAGTGGCTGAGTGGTCTAAGGATCCAGCCTCAAGGTTCTTAAAACCTTCTTACATAAAGACTATTCTGTTTTCCATATGGAGGCGTTGGTTCAAATCCCACTTCTGACATGATACTTTTATCAAGTGGCATGAATTTAAATGGAGTTATACTTACAATCTCCAAAATGCCAATCTCCACTAATAGAGTCATTCAAGAAAAGTCTCCACTTGTGTGTGCTGTCAGAGTGGCTGAGTGGTGTAAGGCCCCAGCCTCAAGGTTCTTAAAACCTTCTTACATAAAGAGTATACTGGACTCCAGATGGAGGCATAATTTAAAATCCTACTTCTGACAGGACATTTTTTACAAAAGGGCATAAATGGATTTATGTTTACAATCTCCAAAACACCTCTTTCTGCCAATCTCCAATAATAGAGTAGTTCAAAAAAAGTCTGTCAGTGAGAGAGCTGTCAGAGTGGCCAATTGTTCTAAGGTGCCAGACTCAAGGTTCTCAAAATCTTCTTACATAAAGTGTATTCTGGTCTCCATATGGAGTCATGGATTCAAATCCCACTTCTGACATGATACTTTTACCAAGTGGCATGAATTTAAATGGAGTTATGTTTACAATCTCCAAAATACCATTCTCTGCCAATCTCCAATAATAGAGTCATTCAAGAAAAGTCTCCACTTGTGTGTGCTGTCAGAGTGGCTGAGTGGTGTAAGCGCCAGCCTCAAGGTTCTTAAAACCTTCTTACATGAGGAGTATTCTGGTCTCCAGATGGAGGCATAATTTAAAATACTACTATATGCCTATTTTTTACAAAAGGGCATAAATGGAGTTATGTTTACAATCTCCAAAATGCCAATCTCCAATAATAGAGTCATTCAAGAAAAGCCTGCACTTAGCGTGTGCTGTCAGAGTGGCTGAGTGGTGTAAGGCGCCAGCCTTCAGGATTTTAAAACCTTCTTACATAAAGAGTATTCTGGACTCCAGATGGAGGCATAATTTAAAATCCTACTTCTGACAGGACATTTTTTACAAAAGGGCATAAATGGAGTTATGTTTACAATCTACAAAACACCTCTTTCTGCCAATCTCCAATAATAGAGTAGTTCAAAAAGTCTGCCAGTGAGAGAGCTGTCAGAGTGGCCAATTGTTCTAAGGCGCCAGACTCAAGGTTCTCAAAATCTTCTTACATAAAGTGTATTCTGGTCTCCATATGGAGTTATGGATTCAAATCCCACTTCTGACATGATACTTTTACCAAGTGGCATGAATTTATATGGAGTTATGTTTACAATCTCCAAAATACCACTCTCTGCCAATCTCCAATAATAGAGTAGTTCAAGATATGTCTGCTTTTGTGTGTGCAGTCAGAGTGGCCGAGTGGTCTAAGGCGCCAGACTCAAGGTTCTTAAAACCTTCTTACATAAAAAGTATTCTGGTCTCCAGATGGAGGGGTGGGTTCAAATCCTACTTCTGACAGGACATTTTTTACAAAAGGGTATAAATGGATTTATGTTTACAATCTCCAAAACACCTCTTTCTGCCAATCTCCAGTAATAGAGTATTTCAAAAAAAGTCTGCCAGTGAGCGAGCTGTCAGAGTGGCCAATTATTCTAAGGAGCCAGACTCAAGGTTCTCAAAATCTTCTTACATAAAGAGTATTCTGGTCTCCATATGGAGGCGTGGATTCAAATCCCACTTCTGACATGATTCTTTTACGAAGTGGCATGACTTTAAATGGAGTTATGTTTACAATCTCCAAAATACCACTCTCTGCCAATCTCCAATAATAGAGTAGTTCAAGAAATCTCTGCTTTTTTGCGTGCAGTCAGAGTGGCCGAGTGGTCTAAGGCGCCAGACTCAAGGTTCTTAAAGCCTTCTTACATAAAGAGTATTCTGGTCTCCAGATGGAGGCGTGGGTTCAAATCCCACTTCTGACATGATACTTTTACCAAGTGGCATGAATTAAAATGGAGTTATGTTTACAATCACCAAAATGCCAATCTCCAATAATAGAGTAGTTCAAGAAATGTCTGCATTTGTGTGTGCAGTCAGAGTGGCCGAGTGGTCTAAGGCGCCAGACTCAAGGTTCTTAAAACCTTCTTACATAAAAAGTATTCTGGTCTCCAGATGGAGGGGTGGGTTCAAATCCCACTTCTAACATGATACTTTTACCAAGTGGCATGAATTAAAATGGAGTTATGTTTACAATCTCCAAAATGCCAATCTCCAATAATAGAGTAGTTCAAGAAATGTCTGCATTTGTGTGAGTGGCCGAGTGGTCTAAGGCGCCAGACTCAAGGTTCTTAAAACCTTCTTACATAAAGAGTATTCTGGTCTCCAGATGGAGGCGTGGGTTCAAATTCCACTTCTGACAAGGTACTTTTACCAAGTGGCATGAATTTAAATGGAGTTATACTTACAATCTCCAAAATACCACTCTCTGCCAATCTCCACTAATAGAGTCATTCAAGAAAAGTCTCCACTTGTGTGTGCTGTCAGAGTGGCTGAGTGGTGTAAGGCCCCAGCCTCAAGGTTCTTAAAACCTTATTACATAAAGAGTATACTGGACTCCAGAAGGAGGCATCATTTAAAATCCTACTTCTGACAGGACATTTTTTACAAAAGGGTATAAATGGATTTATGTTTACAATCTCCAAAACACCTCTTTCTGCCAATCTCCAGTAATAGAGTATTTCAAAAAAGTCTGCCAGTGAGCCGAGCTGTCAGAGTGGCCAATTGTTCTAAGGCCAGACTCAAGGTTCTCAAAATCTTCTTACATAAAGAGTATTCTGGTCTCCATATGGAGGCGTGGATTCAAATCCCACTTCTGACATGATACTGTTACCAAGTGGCATGAATTTATATGGAGTTATGTTTACAATCTCCAAAATACCACTCTCTGCCAATCTCCAATAATAGAGTAGTTCAAGATGTGTCTGCTTTTGTGTGTGAAGTCAGAGTGGCTGAGTGGTCTAAGGCGCCAGACTCAAGGTTCTTAAAACCTTCTTACATAAAAAGTATTCTGGTCTCCAGATGGAGGGGTGGGTTCAAATCCCACTTCTAACATGATACTTTTACCAAGTGGCATGAATTAAAATGGAGTTATGTTTACAATCTCCAAAATGCCAATCTCCAATAATAGAGTAGTTCAAGAAATGTCTGCATTTGTGTGTGCAGTCAGAGTGGCCGAGTGGTCTAAGGCGCCAGACTCAAGGTTCTTAAAACCTTCTTACATAAAGAGTATTCTGGTCTCCAGATGGAGGCGTGGGTTCAAATTCCACTTCTGAGCAGATACTTTTACCAAGTGGCATGAATTTAAATGGAGTTATACTTACAATCTCCAAAATACCACACTCTGCCAATCTCCACTAATAGAGTCATTCAAGAAAAGTCTCCACTTGTGTGTGCTGTCAGAGTGGCTGAGTGGTGTAAGGCCCCAGCCTCAAGGTTCTTAAAACCTTCTTACATTAAGAGTATACTGGTCTCCAGAAGGAGGCATAATTTAAAATCCTACTTCTGACAGGACATTTTTTACAAAAGGGCATAAATGGAGTTATGTTTACAATCTCCAAAACACCTCTTTCTGCCAATCTCCAGTAATAGAGTATTTCAAAAAAAGTCTGCCAGTGAGCGAGCTGTCAGAGTGGCCAATTGTTCTAAGGCGCCAGACTCAAGGTTCTCAAAATCTTCCTACATAAAGAGTATTCTGGTCTCCATATGGAGGCGTGGATTCAAATCCCACTTCTGACATGATTCTTTTACGAAGTGGCATGACTTTAAATGGAGTTATGTTTACAATCTCCAAAATACCACTCTCTGCCAATATCCAGTAATAGAGTAGTTCAAGAAATCTCTGCTTTCTTGCGTGCAGTCAGAGTGGCCGAGTGGTCTAAGGCGCTAGACTCAAGGTTCTTAAAGCCTTCTTTCATAAAGAGTATTCTGGTCTCCAGATGGAGGCGTGGGTTCAAATCCCACTTCGGACATGACACTTTTACCAAGTGGCATGAATTAAAATGGAGTTATGTTGCCAATCTCCAATAATAGAGTAGTTCAAGAAATGTCTGCGTTTGTGTGTGCAGTCAGAGTGGCCGAATGGTCTAAGGCGCCAGACTCAAGGTTCTTAAAGCCTTCTCACATAAAGAGTATTCTGGTCTCCGGATGGAGGCGTGGGTTCAAATCCCATTTCTGACATGATGCTTTTACCAAGTGGCATGAATTAAAATGGAGTTATGTTTACAATCACCAAAATGCCAATCTCCAATAATAGAGTAGTTCAAGAAATGTCTGCATTTGTGTGTGCAGTCAGAGTGGCCGAGTGGTCTAAGGCGCCAGACTCAAGGTTCTTAAAACCTTCTTACATAAAAAGTATTCTGGTCTCCAGATGGAGGGGTGGGTTCAAATTCCACTTCTGACAAGATACTTTTACCAAGTGGCATGGAGTTATGTTTACAATCTCCAAAATACCACTCTCTGCCAATCTCCAGTAATAGAGTAGTTCAAGAAATCTCTGCTTTCTTGTGTGCAGTCAGAAAGGCCGAATGGTCTAAGGCGCCAGACTCAAGGTTCTTAAAGCCTTCTCACATAAAGAGTATTCTGGTTTCCGGATGGAGGCGTGGGTTCAAATCCCATTTCTGACAAGATACTTTTACCAAGTGGCATGAATTTAAATGGAGTTATGTTTACAATCTCCAAAATACCATTCTCTGCCAATCTCCAATAATAAGAGTCATTCAAGAAAAGTCTCCACTTGTGTGTGCTGTCAGAGTGGCTGAGTGGTGTAAGGCGCCAGCCTCAAGGTTCTTAAAACCTTCTTACATGAAGAGTATTCTAGTCTCCAGATGGAGGCATAATTTAAAATACTACTATATGCCTATTTTTTACAAAAGGGCATAAATGGAGTTATGTTTACAATCTCCAAAACACCTCTTTCTGCCAATCTCCAATAATAGAGTAGTTCAAAAAAGTCTGCCAGTGAGAGAGCTGTCGGAGCGGCCAATTGTTCTAAGGTGCCAGACTCAAGGTTCTCAAAATCTTCTTACATAAAGTGTATTCTGGTCTCCATATGGAGTCATGGATTCAAATCCCGCTTCTGACATGATACTTTTACCAAGTGGCATGAATTAAAATGGAGTTATGTTGCCAATCTCCAATAATAGAGTAGTTCAAGAAATGTCTGCGTTGGTGTGTGCAGTCAGAGTGGCCGAGTGATCTAAGGCGCCAGACTCAAGGTTCTTAAAGTCTTCTTACATAAAGAGTATTCTGGTCTCCAGATGGAGGCGTGGGTTCAAATCCCATTTCTGACATGATACTTTTACCAAGTGGCATGAATTAAAATGGAGTTATGTTTACTATCTCCAAAATGCCAATCTCCAATAATAGAGTAGTTCAAGAAATGTCTCCATTTGTGTGTGCAGGCCGAGTGGTCTAAGGCGCCAGACTCAAGGTGCTTAAAACGTTCTTACATAAAAAGTATTCTGGTCTCCAGATGGAGGCGTGGGTTCAAATTCCACTTCTGACAAGATACTTTTACCAAGTGGCATGAATTTAAATGGAGTTATGTTTACAATCTCCAAAATACCACTCTCTGCCAATCTCCAATAATAGAGTAGTTCAAGAAATGTCTGCTTTCTTGTGTGCTGTCAGAGTGGCTGAGTGACGTAAGGCGCAAGCCTCAAGGTTCTTAAAACCTTCTTACATGAAGAGTATTCTGGTCTCCAGATGGAGGCAGAATTTAAAATACTACTATATGCCTTTTTTTTACAAAAGGGCATAAATGGAGTTATGTTTACAATCTCCAAAACACCTCTTTCTGCCAATCTCCAATAATAGAGTAGTTCAAAAAAGTCTGCCAGTGAGAGAGCTGTCAGAGTGGCCAATTGTTCTAAGGCGTCAGACTCAAGGTTCTCAAAATCTTCTTACATAAAGTGTATTCTGGTCTCCATATGGAGTCATGGATTCAAATTCCACTTCTGACATGATACTTTTACCAAGTGGCATGAATTTATATGGAGTTATGTTTACAATCTCCAAAATACCACTCTCTGCCAATCTCCAATAATAGAGTAGTTCAAGAAATGTCTGCTTTTGTATGTGCAGTCAGAGTGGCCGAGTGGTCTAAGGCGCCAGACTCAAGGTTCTTAAAGCCTTCTTACATAAAGAGTATTCTGGTCTCCAGATGGAGGCGTGGGTTCAAATCCCATTTCTGACATGATACTTTTACCAAGTGGCATGAATTAAAATGGAGTTATGTTTACAATCTCCAAAATGCCAATCTCTGCCAATCTCCAATAATAGAGTAGTTCAAGAAATGTCTGCTTTCGTGTGTGCAGTCAGAGTGGCCGAGCGGTCTAAGGCGCCAGACTCAAGGTTCTTAAAACCTTCTCACATAAAGAGTATTCTGGTCTCCATATGGAGGCGTGGGTTCAAATCCCACTTCTGACATGATACTTTTACCAAGTGGCATGAATTAAAATGGAGTTATGTTGCCAATCTCCAATAATAGAGTAGTTCAAGAAATGTCTGCATTTGTGTGTGCAGTCAGAGTGGCCGTGTGGTCTAAGGCCCCAGCCTCAAGGTTCTCAAAATCTTCTTACATAAAGAGTATTCTGGTCTCCATATGGAGGCGTGGATTCAAATCCCACTTCTGACGTGATTCTTTTATCAAGTGGCATGAATTTAAATGGAGTTATGTTTACAATCTCCTTACAACCTTCTTACATAAAGAGTATTCTGGTCTCCAGATGGAGGCGTGGGTTCAAATCCCACTTCTGACATGATACTTTTACCAAGTGGCATGAATTAAAATGGAGTTATGTTGCCAATCTCCAATAATAGAGTAGTTCAAGAAATGTCTGCATTTGGGTGAGCAGTCAGAGTGGCCGAGTGGTGTAAGGCGCCAGCCTCAAGGTTCTTAAAACCTTCTTACATAAAGAGTATTCTGGTCTCCAGATGGAGGCTTAATTTCAAATCCTACTTCTGACAGGATATTTTTTACAAAAGGGCATACATGGAGTTATGTTTACAATCTCCAAAATACCACTCTCTGCCAATCTCCAATAATAGAGTAGTTCAAGAAATGTCTACTTTTGTGTGTGCTGTCAGAGTGGCCGAGTGGTCTAAGGCGCCAGACTCAAGGTTCTTAAAACCTTCTCACATAAAGAGTATTCTGGTCTTCAGATGGAGGCGTGGGTTCAAATCCCACTTCTGACATGATACTTTTACCAAGTGGCATGAATTAAAATGGAGTTTGTGTTTACAATCTCCAATAATAGAGTAGTTCAAGAAATGTCTGCATTTGTGTGTGCAGTCAGAGTGGCTGAGTGGTCTAAGGCGCCAGACTTAAGGTTCTTAAAACCTTCTTACAAAGAAAGTGTTCTGGTCTCCAGATGGAGGCGTGGGTTCAAATTCCACTTCTGACCAGATACTTTTACCAAGTGGCATGAATTTAAATGGAGTTATACTTACAATCTCCAAAATACCACTCTCTGCCAATCTCCACTAATAGAGTCATTCAAGAAAAGTCTCCACTTGTGTGTGCTGTCAGAGTGGCTGAGTGGTGTAAGGCCCCAGCCTCAAGGTTCTTAAAACCTTCTTACATTAAGAGTATACTGGTGTCCAGAAGGAGGCATAATTTAAAATCCTACTTCTGACAGGACATTTTTTACAAAAGGGCATAAATGGATTTATGTTTACAATCTCCAAAACACCTCTTTCTGCCAATCTCCAATATTAGAGTAGTTCAAAAAAAGTCTGCCAGTGAGCGAGCTGTCAGAGTGGCCAATTGTTCTAAGGCGCCAGACTCAAGGTTCTCAAAATCTTCTTACATAAAGAGTATTCTGGTCTCCATATGGAGGCGTGGATTCAAACCCCACTTCTGACATGATTCTTTTACGAAGTGGCATGAATTTATATGGAGTTATGTTTACAATCTCCAAAATGCCAATCTCCAATAATAGAGTCATTCAAGAAAAGTCTGCACTTGTGTGTGCTGTCAGAGTGGCTGAGTGGTGTAAGGCGCCAGCCTTCAGGATTTTAAAACCTTCTTACATAAAGAGTATTCTGGACTCCAGATGGAGGCATAATTTAAAATCCTACTTCTGACAGGACATTTTTTACAAAAGGGCATAAATGGAGTTATGTTTACAATCTACAAAACACCTCTTTCTGCCAATCTCCAATAATAGAGTAGTTCAAAAAAGTCTGCCAGAGAGAGAGCTGTCAGAGTGGCCAATTGTTCTAAGGCGCCAGACTCAAGGTTCTCAAAATCTTCTTACATAAAGTGTATTCTGGTCTCCATATGGAGTCATGGATTCAAATTCCACTTCTGACATGATACTTTTACCAAGTGGCATGAATTTATATGGAGTTATGTTTACAATCTCCAAAATACCACTCTCTGCCAAGCTCCAATAATAGAGTAGTTCAAGAAATGTCTGCAATTTTGTGTGCAGTCAGTGTGTCGAGTGGTCTAAGGTGCCAGACTCAAGGTGCTTAAAACCATCTTACATAAAGAGTATTCTGGTCTCCAGATGGAGACGTGGGTTCAAATCCCACTTCTGACATGATACTTTTAACAAGTGGCATGAATTAAAATGGAGTTATATTTACAATCTCCCAAATGCCAATCTCCAATAATAGAGTAGTTCAAGATATGTCTGCTTTTGTGTGTGCAGTCAGAGTGGCCGGTGGTCTAAGGCGCCAGACTTAAGGTTCTTAAAACCTTCTTACATAAAAAGTATTCTGGTCTCCAGATGGAGGGGTGGGTTCAAATTCCACTTCTGACAAGATACTTTTACCAAGTGGCATGGAGTTATGTTTACAATCTCCAAAATACCACTCTCTGCCAATCTCCAATAATAGAGTAGTTCAAGAAATCTCTGCTTTTGTGTGTGCAGTCAGAGTGGCTGGTGGTCTAAGGTGCCAGACTCAAGGTTCTTAAAACCTTCTTACATAAAAAGTATTCTGGTCTCCAGATGGAGGGGTGGGTTCAAATTCCACTTCTGACAAGATACTTTTACCAAGTGGCATGGAGTTATGTTTACAATCTCCAAAATACCACTCTCTGCCAATCTCCAATAATAGAGTAGTTCAAGAAATCTCTGCTTTCTTGTGTGCAGTCAGAGTGGCCGAGTGGTCTAAGGTGCCAGACTCAAGGTTCTCAAAATCTTCTTACATAAAGAGTATTCTGGTCTCCATATGGAGGTGGGGATTCAAATCCCACTTCTGACATGAATCTTTTACGAAGTGGCATGAATTTATATGGAGTTATGTTTACAATCTCCAAAATACCATTCTATGCCAATCTCCAATAATAAGAGTCATTCAAGAAAAGTCTCCACTTGTGTGTGCTGTCAGAGTGGCTGAGTGGTGTAAGGCGCCAGCCGCAAGGTTCTTAAAACCTTCTTACATGAAGAGTATTCTGGTCTCCAGATGGAGGCATAATTTAAAATACTACTATATGCCTATTTTTTTACAAAAGGGCATAAATGGAGTTATGTTTACAATCTCCAAAACACCTCTTTCTGCCAATCTCCAATAATAGAGTAGTTCAAAAAAGTCTGCCAGTGAGAGAGCTGTCGGAGTGGCCAATTGTTCTAAGGTGCCAGACTCAAGGTTCTCAAAATCTTCTTACATAAAGTGTATTCTGGTCTCCATATGGAGTCATGGATTCAAATCCCACTTCTGACATGATACTTTTACCAAGTGGCATGAATTTAAATGGAGTTATGTTTACAAACTCCAAAATACCATTCTCTGCCAATCTCCAATAATAGAGTCATTCAAGAAAAGTCTCCACTTGTGTGTGCTGTCAGAGTGGCTGAGTGGTGTAAGGCGCCAGCCTCAAGGTTCTTAAAACCTTCTTAGATGAGGAGTATTCTGGTCTCCAGATGGAGGCATAATTTAAAATACTACTATATGCCTATTTTTTACAAAAGGGCATAAATGGAGTTATGTTTACAATCTCCAAAACACCTCTTTCTGCCAATCTCCAATAATAGAGTAGTTCAAAAAAGTCTGCCAGTGAGAGAGCTGTCGGAGTGGCCAATTGTTCTAAGGTGCCAGACTCAAGGTTCTCAAAATCTTCTTACATAAAGTGTATTCTGGTCTCCATATGGAGTCATGGATTCAAATCCCACTTCTGACATGATACTTTTACCAAGTGGCATGAATTTAAATGGAGTTATACTTACAATCTCCAAAATACCACTCTCTGCCGATCTCCACTAATAGAGTCATTCAAGAAAAGTCTCCACTTGTGTGTGCTGTCAGAGTGGCTGAGTGGTGTAAGGCGCCAGCCTCAAGGTTCTTAAAACCTTCTTACATGAAGAGTATTCTGGTCTCCAGATGGAGGCATAATTTAAAATACTACTATATGCCTATTTTTTACAAAAGGGCATAAATGGAGTTATGTTTACAATCTCCAAAACACCTCTTTCTGCCAATCTCCAATAATAGAGTAGTTCAAAAAAGTCTGCCAGTGAGAGAGCTGTCGGAGTGGCCAATTGTTCTAAGGTGCCAGACTCAAGGTTCTCAAAATCTTCTTACATAAAGTGTATTCTGGTCTCCATATGGAGTCATGGATTCAAATCCCACTTCTGACATGATACTTTTACCAAGTGGCATGAATTTAAATGGAGTTATGTTTACAAACTCCAAAATACCATTCTCTGCCAATCTCCACTAATAGAGTCATTCAAGAAAAGTCTCCACTTGTGTGTGCTGTCAGAGTGGCTGAGTGGTGTAAGGCCCCAGCCTCAAGGTTCTTAAAACCTTCTTACATAAAGAGTATACTGGACTCCAGATGGAGGCATAATTTAAAATCCTACTTCTGACAGGACATTTTTTACAAAAGGGTATAAATGGATTTATGTTTACAATCTCCAAAATACCATTCTCTGCCAATCTCCAATAATAGAGTCATTCAAGAAAAGTCTCCACTTGTGTGTGCTGTCAGAGTGGCTGAGTGGTGTAAGGCCCCAGCCTCAAGGTTCTTAAAACCTTCTTACATAAAGAGTATTCTGGTCTCCAGATGGAGGCGTGGGTTCAAATCCCACTTCTGACATGATACTTTTACCAAGTGGCATGAATTAAAATTGAGTTATGTTGCCAATCTCCAATAATAGAGTAGTTCAAGAAATGTCTGCGTTTGTGTGTGCAGTCAGAATGGCTGAATGGTCTAAGGTGCCAGACTCAAGGTTCTTAAAGCCTTCTCACATAAAGAGTATTCTGGTCTCCGGATGGAGGCGTGGGTTCAAATCCCATTTCTGACATGATACTTTTACCAAGTGGCATGAATTAAAATGGAGTTATGTTTACAATCTCCAAAATGCCAATCTCCAATAATAGAGTAGTTCAAGAAATGTCTGCATTTGTGTGTGCAGTCAGAGTGGCCGAGTGGTCTAAAGCGCCAGACTCAAGGTTCTTAAAACCTTCTTACATAAAAAGTATTCTGGTCTCCAGATGGAGGGGTGGGTTCAAATTCCACTTCTGACAAGATACTTTTACCAAGTGGCATGGAGTTATGTTTACAATCTCCAAAATACCACTCTCTGCCAATCTCCAGTAATAGAGTAGTTCAAGAAATCTCTGCTTTCTTGTGTGCAGTCAGAGTGGCCGAGTGGTCTAAGGCGCCAGACTCAAGGTTCTTAAAACCTTCTTACATAAAGAGTATTCTGGTCTCCAGATGGAGGCGTGGGTTCAAATTCCACTTCTGACAAGGTACTTTTAGCAAGTGGCATGAATTTAAATGGAGTTATACTTACAATCTCCAAAATACCACTCTCTGCCAATCTCCACTAATAGAGTCATTCAAGAAAAGTCTCCACTTGTGTGTGCTGTCAGAGTGGCTGAGTGGTGTAAGGCCCCAGCCTCAAGGTTCTTAAAACCTTATTACATAAAGAGTATACTGGACTCCAGAAGGAGGCATCATTTAAAATCCTACTTCTGACAGGACATTTTTTACAAAAGGGTATAAATGGATTTATGTTTACAATCTCCAAAACACCTCTTTCTGCCAATCTCCAGTAATAGAGTATTTCAAAAAAGTCTGCCAGTGAGCGAGCTGTCAGAGTGGCCAATTGTTCTAAGGCGCCAGACTCAAGGTTCTCAAAATCTTCTTACATAAAGAGTATTCTGGTCTCCATATGGAGGCTTGGATTCAAATCCCACTTCTGACATGATTCTTTTACGAAGTGGCATGACTTTAAATGGAGTTATGTTTACAATCTCCAAAATACCACTCTCTGCCAATCTCCAATAATAGAGTAGTTCAAGAAATCTCTGCTTTCTTGCGTGCAGTCAGAGTGGCCGAGTGGTCTAAGGCGCCAGACTCAAGGTTCTTAAAGCCTTCTTACATAAAGAGTATTCTGGTCTCCAGATGGAGGCGTGGGTTCAAATCCCACTTCTGACATGATACTTTTACCAAGTGGCATGGAGTTATGTTTACAATCTCCAAAACACCTCTTTCTGCCAATCTCCAATAATAGAGTAGTTAGTCCAATCTCCAATAATAGAGTCATTCAAGAAATGTCTGCACTTGTGTGTGCTGTCAGAGTGGCTGAGTGGTGTAAGGCGCCAGCCTCAGGATCTTAAAACCTTCTTACATAAAAGTATTCTGGACTCCAGATGGAGGCATGAATTTAAAATCCTACTTCTGACAGGACATTTTTTACAAAAGTGGCATAAATGGAGTTATGTTTACAATCTACAAAACACCTCTTTCTGCCAATCTCCAATAATAGAGTAGTTCAAAAAAGTCTGCCAGTGAGAGAGCTGTCAGAGTGGCCAATTGTTCTAAGAGCCAGACTCAAGGTTCTCAAAATCTTCTTACATAAAGTGTATTCTGGTCTCCATATGGAGTCATGGATTCAAATCCCACTTCTGACATGATACTTTTACCAAGTGGCATGAATTTATATGGAGTTATGTTTACAATCTCCAAAATACCACTCTCTGCCAATCTCCAATAATAGAGTAGTTCAAGATATGTCTGCTTTTGTGTGTGCAGTCAGAGTGGCCGAGTGGTGTAAGGCCCCAGCCTCAAGGTTCTTAAAACCTTCTTACATAAAGAGTATACTGGACTCCAGATGGAGGCATAATTTAAAATCCTACTTCTGACAGGACATTTTTTACAAAAGGGCATAAATGGAGTTATGTTTACAATCTCCAAAATGCCAATCTCCAATAATAGAGTCATTCAAGAAAAGCCTGCACTTGTGTGTGCTGTCAGAGTGGCTGAGTGGTGTAAGGCGCCAGCCTTCAGGATTTTAAAACCTTCTTACATAAAGAGTATTCTGGACTCCAGATGGAGGCATAATTTAAAATCCTACTTCTGACAGGACATTTTTTACAAAAGGGCATAAATGGAGTTATGTTTACAATCTACAAAACACCTCTTTCTGCCAATCTCCAATAATAGAGTAGTTCAAAAAAGTCTGCCAGTGAGAGAGCTGTCAGAGTGGCCAATTGTTCTAAGGCGCCAGACTCAAGGTTCTCAAAATCTTCTTACATAAAGTGTATTCTGGTCTCCATATGGAGTTATGGATTCAAATCCCACTTCTGACATGATACTTTAACCAAGTGGCATGAATTTATATGGAGTTATGTTTACAATCTCCAAAATACCACTCTCTGCCAATCTCCAATAATAGAGTAGTTCAAGATATGTCTGCTTTTGTGTGTGCAGTCAGAGTGGCCGAGTGGTCTAAGGCGCCAGACTCAAGGTTCTTAAAACCTTCATACATAAAAAGTATTCTGGTCTCCAGATGGAGGGGTGGGTTCAAATCCCACTTCTAACATGATACTTTTACCAAGTGGCATGAATTAAAATGGAGTTATGTTTACAATCTCCAAAATGCCAATCTCCAATAATAGAGTAGTTCAAGAAATGTCTGCATTTGTGCGTGCAGTCAGAGTGGCCGAGTGGTCTAAGGCGCCAGACTCAAGGTTCTTAAAACCTTCTTACATAAAGAGTATTCTGGTCTCCAGATGGAGGCGTGGGTTCAAATTCCACTTCTGACAAGATACTTTTACCAAGTGGCATGAATTTAAATGGAGTTATACTTACAATCTCCAAAATACCACACTCTGCCAATCTCCACTAATAGAGTCATTCAAGAAAAGTCTCCACTTGTGTGTGCTGTCAGAGTGGCTGAGTGGTGTAAGGCCCCAGCCTCAAGGTTCTTAAAACCTTATTACATAAAGAGTATACTGGACTCCAGAAGGAGGCATCATTTAAAATCCTACTTCTGACAGGACATTTTTTACAAAAGGGTATAAATGGATTTATGTTTACAATCTCCAAAACACCTCTTTCTGCCAATCTCCAGTAATAGAGTATTTCAAAAAAGTCTGCCAGTGAGCGAGCTGTCAGAGTGGCCAATTGTTCTAAGGCTCAGACTCAAGGTTCTCAAAATCTTCTTACATAAAGAGTATTCTGGTCTCCATATGGAGGCGTGGATTCAAATCCCACTTCTGACATGATTCTTTTACGAAGTGGCATGACTTTAAATGGAGTTATGTTTACAATCTCCAAAATACCACTCTCTGCCAATCTCCAATAATAGAGTAGTTCAAGAAATCTCTGCTTTCTTGCGTGCAGTCAGAGTGGCCGAGTGGTCTAAGGCGCCAGACTCAAGGTTCTCAAAGCCTTCTTACATAAAGAGTATTCTGGTCTCCAGATGGAGGCGTGGGTTCAAATCCCACTTCTGACATGATACTTTTACCAAGTGGCATGAATTAAAATTGAGTTATGTTGCCAATCTCCAATAATAGAGTAGTTCAAGAAATGTCTGCGTTTGTGTGTGCAGTCAGAATGGCTGAATGGTCTAAGGTGCCAGACTCAAGGTTCTTAAAGCCTTCTCACATAAAGAGTATTCTGGTCTCCGGATGGAGGCGTGGGTTCAAATCCCATTTCTGACATGATACTTTTACCAAGTGGCATGAATTAAAATGGAGTTATGTTTACAATCTCCAAAATGCCAATCTCCAATAATAGAGTAGTTCAAGAAATGTCTGCATTTGTGTGTGCAGTCAGAGTGGCCGAGTGGTCTAAGGCGCCAGACTCAAGGTTCTTAAAACCTTCTTACATAAAAAGTATTCTGGTCTCCAGATGGAGGGGTGGGTTCAAATTCCACTTCTGACAAGATACTTTTACCAAGTGGCATGGAGTTATGTTTACAATCTCCAAAATACCACTCTCTGCCAATCTCCAGTAATAGAGTACTTCAAGAAATCTCTGCTTTCTTGTGTGCAGTCAGAGTGGCCGAGTGGTCTAAGGCGCCAGACTCAAGGTTCTTAAAACCTTCTTACATAAAGAGTATTCTGGTCTCCAGATGGAGGCGTGGGTTCAAATTCCACTTCTGACAAGGTACTTTTACCAAGTGGCATGAATTTAAATGGAGTTATACTTACAATCTCCAAAATACCACTCTCTGCCAATCTCCACTAATAGAGTCATTCAAGAAAAGTCTCCACTTGTGTGTGCTGTCAGAGTGGCTGAGTGGTGTAAGGCCCCAGCCTCAAGGTTCTTAAAACCTTATTACATAAAGAGTATACTGGACTCCAGAAGGAGGCATCATTTAAAATCCTACTTCTGACAGGACATTTTTTACAAAAGGGTATAAATGGATTTATGTTTACAATCTCCAAAACACCTCTTTCTGCCAATCTCCAGTAATAGAGTATTTCAAAAAAAGTCTGCCAGTGAGCGAGCTGTCAGAGTGGCCAATTGTTCTAAGGCGCCAGACTCAAGGTTCTCAAAATCTTCTTACATAAAGAGTATTCTGGTCTCCATATGGAGGCTTGGATTCAAATCCCACTTCTGACATGATTCTTTTACGAAGTGGCATGAATTTAAATGGAGTTATGTTTACAATCTCCAAAATACCATTCTCTGCCAATCTCCAATAATAGAGTCATTCAAGAAAAGTCTCCACTTGTGTGTGCTGTCAGAGTGGCTGAGTGGTGTAAGGCGCCAGCCTCAAGGTTCTTAAAACCTTCTTACATGAGGAGTATTCTGGTCTCCAGATGGAGGCATAATTTAAAATACTACTATATGCCTATTTTTTACAAAAGGGCATAAATGGAGTTATGTTTACAATCTCCAAAATGCCAATCTCCAATAATAGAGTCATTCAAGAAAAGCCTGCACTTGCGTGTGCTGTCAGAGTGGCTGAGTGGTGTAAGGCGCCAGCCTTCAGGATTTTAAAACCTTCTTACATAAAGAGTATTCTGGACTCCAGATGGAGGCATAATTTAAAATCCTACTTCTGACAGGACATTTTTTACAAAAGGGCATAAATGGAGTTATGTTTACAATCTACAAAACACCTCTTTCTGCCAATCTCCAATAACAGAGTAGTTCAAGATATGTCTGCTTTTGTGTGTGCAGTCAGAGTGGCCGAGTGGTGTAAGGCCCCAGCCTCAAGGTTCTTAAAACCTTCTTACATAAAGAGTATACTGGACTCCAGATGGAGGCATAATTTAAAATCCTACTTCTGACAGGACATTTTTTACAAAAGGGCATAAATGGAGTTATGTTTACAATCTCCAAAATGCCAATCTCCAATAATAGAGTCATTCAAGAAAAGCCTGCACTTGTGTGTGCTGTCAGAGTGGCTGAGTGGTGTAAGGCGCCAGCCTTCAGGATTTTAAAACCTTCTTACATAAAGAGTATTCTGGACTCCAGATGGAGGCATAATTTAAAATCCTACTTCTGACAGGACATTTTTTACAAAAGGGCATAAATGGAGTTATGTTTACAATCTACAAAACACCTCTTTCTGCCAATCTCCAATAATAGAGTAGTTCAAAAAGTCTGCCAGTGAGAGAGCTGTCAGAGTGGCCAATTGTTCTAAGGCGCCAGACTCAAGGTTCTCAAAATCTTCTTACATAAAGTGTATTCTGGTCTCCATATGGAGTTATGGATTCAAATCCCACTTCTGACATGATACTTTAACCAAGTGGCATGAATTTATATGGAGTTATGTTTACAATCTCCAAAATACCACTCTCTGCCAATCTCCAATAATAGAGTAGTTCAAGATATGTCTGCTTTTGTGTGTGCAGTCAGAGTGGCCGAGTGGTCTAAGGCGCCAGACTCAAGGTTCTTAAAACCTTCATACATAAAAAGTATTCTGGTCTCCAGATGGAGGGGTGGGTTCAAATCCCACTTCTAACATGATACTTTTACCAAGTGGCATGAATTAAAATGGAGTTATGTTTACAATCTCCAAAATGCCAATCTCCAATAATAGAGTAGTTCAAGAAATGTCTGCATTTGTGCGTGCAGTCAGAGTGGCCGAGTGGTCTAAGGCGCCAGACTCAAGGTTCTTAAAACCTTCTTACATAAAGAGTATTCTGGTCTCCAGATGGAGGCGTGGGTTCAAATTCCACTTCTGACAAAATACTTTTACCAAGTGGCATGAATTTAAATGGAGTTATACTTACAATCTCCAAAATACCACACTCTGCCAATCTCCACTAATAGAGTCATTCAAGAAAAGTCTCCACTTGTGTGTGCTGTCAGAGTGGCTGAGTGGTGTAAGGCCCCAGCCTCAAGGTTCTTAAAACCTTATTACATAAAGAGTATACTGGACTCCAGAAGGAGGCATCATTTAAAATCCTACTTCTGACAGGACATTTTTTACAAAAGGGTATAAATGGATTTATGTTTACAATCTCCAAAACACCTCTTTCTGCCAATCTCCAGTAATAGAGTATTTCAAAAAAGTCTGCCAGTGAGCGAGCTGTCAGAGTGGCCAATTGTTCTAAGGCGCCAGACTCAAGGTTCTCAAAATCTTCTTACATAAAGAGTATTCTGGTCTCCATATGGAGGCGTGGATTCAAATCCCACTTCTGACATGATTCTTTTACGAAGTGGCATGACTTTAAATGGAGTTATGTTTACAATCTCCAAAATACCACTCTCTGCCAATCTCCAATAATAGAGTAGTTCAAGAAATCTCTGCTTTCTTGTGTGCAGTCAGAGTGGCCGAGTGGTCTAAGGCGCCAGACTCAAGGTTCTCAAAGCCTTCTTACATAAAGAGTATTCTGGTCTCCAGATGGAGGCGTGGGTTCAAATCCCTCTTCTGACATGATACTTTTACCAAGTGGCATGAATTAAAATTGAGTTATGTTGCCAATCTCCAATAATAGAGTAGTTCAAGAAATGTCTGCGTTTGTGTGTGCAGTCAGAATGGCTGAATGGTCTAAGGTGCCAGACTCAAGATTCTTAAAGCCTTCTCACATAAAGAGTATTCTGGTCTCCGGATGGAGGCGTGGGTTCAAATCCCATTTCTGACATGATACTTTTACCAAGTGGCATGAATTAAAATGGAGTTATGTTTACAATCTCCAAAATGCCAATCTCCAATAATAGAGTAGTTCAAGAAATGTCTGCATTTGTGTGTGCAGTCAGAGTGGCCGAGTGGTCTAAGACGCCAGACTCAAGGTTCTTAAAACCTTCTTACATAAAAAGTATTCTGGTCTCCAGATGGAGGGGTGGGTTCAAATTCCACTTCTGACAAGATACTTTTACCAAGTGGCATGGAGTTATGTTTACAATCTCCAAAATACCACTCTCTGCCAATCTCCAGTAATAGAGTAGTTCAAGAAATCTCTGCTTTCTTGTGTGCAGTCAGAGTGGCCGAGTGGTCTAAGGCGCCAGACTCAAGGTTCTTAAAACCTTCTTACATAAAGAGTATTCTGGTCTCCAGATGGAGGCGTGGGTTCAAATTCCACTTCTGACAAGGTACTTTTACCAAGTGGCATGAATTTAAATGGAGTTATACTTACAATCTCCAAAATACCACTCTCTGCCAATCTCCACTAATAGAGTCATTCAAGAAAAGTCTCCACTTGTGTGTGCTGTCAGAGTGGCTGAGTGGTGTAAGGCGCCAGCCTCAAGGTTCTTAAAACCTTCTTACATGAGGAGTATTCTGGTCTCCAGATGGAGGCATAATTTAAAATACTACTATATGCCTATTTTTTACAAAAGGGCATAAATGGAGTTATGTTTACAATCTCCAAAATGCCAATCTCCAATAATAGAGTCATTCAAGAAAAGCCTGCACTTGCGTGTGCTGTCAGAGTGGCTGAGTGGTGTAAGGCGCCAGCCTTCAGGATTTTAAAACCTTCTTACATAAAGAGTATTCTGGACTCCAGATGGAGGCATAATTTAAAATCCTACTTCTGACAGGACATTTTTTACAAAAGGGCATAAATGGAGTTATGTTTACAATCTACAAAACACCTCTTTCTGCCAATCTCCAATAACAGAGTAGTTCAAAAAAGTCTGCCAGTGAGAGAGCTGTCAGAGTGGCCAATTGTTCTAAGGCGCCAGACTCAAAGTTCTCAAAATCTTCTTACATAAAGTGTATTCTGGTCTCCATATGGAGTTATGGATTCAAATCCCACTTCTGACATGATACTTTTACCAAGTGGCATGAATTTATATGGAGTTATGTTTACAATCTCCAAAATACCACTCTCTGCCAATCTCCAATAATAGAGTAGTTCAAGATATGTCTGCTTTTGTGTGTGCAGTCAGAGTGGCCGAGTGGTGTAAGGCCCCAGCCTCAAGGTTCTTAAAACCTTCTTACATAAAGAGTATACTGGACTCCAGATGGAGGCATAATTTAAAATCCTACTTCTGACAGGACATTTTTTACAAAAGGGCATAAATGGAGTTATGTTTACAATCTCCAAAATGCCAATCTCCAATAATAGAGTCATTCAAGAAAAGCCTGCACTTGTGTGTGCTGTCAGAGTGGCTGAGTGGTGTAAGCGCCAGCCTTCAGGATTTTAAAACCTTCTTACATAAAGAGTATTCTGGACTCCAGATGGAGGCATAATTTAAAATCCTACTTCTGACAGGACATTTTTTACAAAAGGGCATAAATGGAGTTATGTTTACAATCTACAAAACACCTCTTTCTGCCAATCTCCAATAATAGAGTAGTTCAAAAAAGTCTGCCAGTGAGAGAGCTGTCAGAGTGGCCAATTGTTCTAAGGCGCCAGACTCAAGGTTCTCAAAATCTTCTTACATAAAGTGTATTCTGGTCTCCATATGGAGTTATGGATTCAAATCCCACTTCTGACATGATACTTTAACCAAGTGGCATGAATTTATATGGAGTTATGTTTACAATCTCCAAAATACCACTCTCTGCCAATGTCCAATAATAGAGTAGTTCAAGATATGTCTGCTTTTGTGTGTGCAGTCAGAGTGGCCGAGTGGTCTAAGAGCCAGACTCAAGGTTCTTAAAACCTTCATACATAAAAAGTATTCTGGTCTCCAGATGGAGGGGTGGGTTCAAATCCCACTTCTAACATGATACTTTTACCAAGTGGCATGAATTAAAATGGAGTTATGTTTACAATCTCCAAAATGCCAATCTCCAATAATAGAGTAGTTCAAGAAATGTCTGCATTTGTGCGTGCAGTCAGAGTGGCCGAGTGGTCTAAGCGCCAGACTCAAGGTTCTTAAAACCTTCTTACATAAAGAGTATTCTGGTCTCCAGATGGAGGCGTGGGTTCAAATTCCACTGCTGACAAAATACTTTTACCAAGTGGCATGAATTTAAATGGAGTTATACTTACAATCTCCAAAATACCACACTCTGCCAATCTCCACTAATAGAGTCATTCAAGAAAAGTCTCCACTTGTGTGTGCTGTCAGAGTGGCTGAGTGGTGTAAGGCCCCAGCCTCAAGGTTCTTAAAACCTTATTACATAAAGAGTATACTGGACTCCAGAAGGAGGCATCATTTAAAATCCTACTTCTGACAGGACATTTTTTACAAAAGGGTATAAATGGATTTATGTTTACAATCTCCAAAACACCTCTTTCTGCCAATCTCCAGTAATAGAGTATTTCAAAAAAAGTCTGCCAGTGAGCGAGCTGTCAGAGTGGCCAATTGTTCTAAGGCGCCAGACTCAAGGTTCTCAAAATCTTCTTACATAAAGAGTATTCTGGTCTCCATATGGAGGCGTGGATTCAAATCCCACTTCTGACATGATTCTTTTACGAAGTGGCATGACTTTAAATGGAGTTATGTTTACAATCTCCAAAATACCACTCTCTGCCAATCTCCAATAATAGAGTAGTTCAAGAAATCTCTGCTTTCTTGCGTGCAGTCAGAGTGGCCGAGTGGTCTAAGGCGCCAGACTCAAGGTTCTCAAAGCCTTCTTACATAAAGAGTATTCTGGTCTCCAGATGGAGGCGTGGGTTCAAATCCCACTTCTGACATGATACTTTTACCAAGTGGCATGAATTAAAATTGAGTTATGTTGCCAATCTCCAATAATAGAGTAGTTCAAGAAATGTCTGCATTTGTGTGTGCAGTCAGAATGGCTGAATGGTCTAAGGTGCCAGACTCAAGGTTCTTAAAGCCTTCTCACATAAAGAGTATTCTGGTCTCCGGATGGAGGCGTGGGTTCAAATCCCATTTCTGACATGATACTTTTACCAAGTGGCATGAATTAAAATGGAGTTATGTTTACAATCTCCAAAATGCCAATCTCCAATAATAGAGTAGTTCAAGAAATGTCTGCATTTGTGTGTGCAGTCAGAGTGGCCGAGTGGTCTAAGAGCCAGACTCAAGGTTCTTAAAACCTTCTTACATAAAAAGTATTCTGGTCTCCAGATGGAGAGGTGGGTTCAAATTCCACTTCTGACAAGATACTTTTACCAAGTGGCATGGAGTTATGTTTACAATCTCCAAAATACCACTCTCTGCCAATCTCCAGTAATAGAGTAGTTCAAGAAATCTCTGCTTTCTTGTGTGCAGTCAGAGTGGCCGAGTGGTCTAAGGCGCCAGACTCAAGGTTCTTAAAACCTTCTTACATAAAGAGTATTCTGGTCTCCAGATGGAGGCGTGGGTTCAAATTCCACTTCTGACAAGGTACTTTTACCAAGTGGCATGAATTTAAATGGAGTTATACTTACAATCTCCAAAATACCACTCTCTGCCAATCTCCACTAATAGAGTCATTCAAGAAAAGTCTCCACTTGTGTGTGCTGTCAGAGTGGCTGAGTGTTGTAAGGCCCCAGCCTCAAGGTTCTTAAAACCTTATTACATAAAGAGTATACTGGACTCCAGAAGGAGGCATCATTTAAAATCCTACTTCTGACAGGACATTTTTTACAAAAGGGTATAAATGGATTTATGTTTACAATCTCCAAAACACCTCTTTCTGCCAATCTCCAGTAATAGAGTATTTCAAAAAAGTCTGCCAGTGAGCGAGCTGTCAGAGTGGCCAATTGTTCTAAGGCGCCAGACTCAAGGTTCTCAAAATCTTCTTACATAAAGAGTATTCTGGTCTCCATATGGAGGCTTGGATTCAAATCCCACTTCTGACATGATTCTTTTACGAAGTGGCATGACTTTAAATGGAGTTATGTTTACAATCTCCAAAATACCACTCTCTGCCAATCTCCAATAATAGAGTAGTTCAAGAAATCTCTGCTTTCTTGCGTGCAGTCAGAGTGGCCGAGTGGTCTAAGGCGCCAGACTCAAGGTTCTTAAAGCCTTCTTACATAAAGAGTATTCTGGTCTCCAGATGGAGGCGTGGGTTCAAATCCCACTTCTGACATGATACTTTTACCAAGTGGCATGAATTAAAATGGAGTTATGTTGCCAATCTCCAATAATAGAGTAGTTCAAGATATGTCTGCTTTTGTGTGTGCAGTCAGAGTGGCCGAGTGGTCTAAGGCGCCAGACTCAAGGTTCTTAAAACCTTCTTACATAAAAAGTATTCTGGTCTCCAGATGGAGGGGTGGGTTCAAATTCCACTTCTGACAAAGTACTTTTACCAAGTGGCATGGAGTTATGTTTACAATCTCCAAAACACCTCTTTCTGCCAATCTCCAATAATAGAGTAGTTCAAAAAAGTCTGCCAGTGAGAGAGCTGTCGGAGTGGCCAATTGTTCTAAGGTGCCAGACTCAAGGTTCTCAAAATCTTCTTACATAAAGTGTATTCTGGTCTCCATATGGAGTCATGGATTCAAATCCCACTTCTGACATGATACTTTTACCAAGTGGCATGAATTTAAATGGAGTTATGTTTACAATCTCCAAAATACCATTCTCTGCCAATCTCCAATAATAGAGTCATTCAAGAAAAGTCTCCACTTGTGTGTGCTGTCAGAGTGGCTGAGTGGTGTAAGGCGCCAGCCTCAAGGTTCTTAAAACCTTCTTACATGAGGAGTATTCTGGTCTCCAGATGGAGGCATAATTTAAAATACTACTATATGCCTATTTTTTACAAAAGGGCATAAATGGAGTTATGTTTACAATCTCCAAAATGCCAATCTCCAATAATAGAGTCATTCAAGAAAAGCCTGCACTTGCGTGTGCTGTCAGAGTGGCTGAGTGGTGTAAGGCGCCAGCCTTCAGGATTTTAAAACCTTCTTACATAAAGAGTATTCTGGACTCCAGATGGAGGCATAATTTAAAATCCTACTTCTGACAGGACATTTTTTACAAAAGGGCATAAATGGAGTTATGTTTACAATCTACAAAACACCTCTTTCTGCCAATCTCCAATAATAGAGTAGTTCAAAAAGTCTGCCAGTGAGAGAGCTGTCAGAGTGGCCAATTGTTCTAAGAGCCAGACTCAAGGTTCTCAAAATCTTCTTACATAAAGTGTATTCTGGTCTCCATATGGAGTTATGGATTCAAATCCCACTTCTGACATGATACTTTAACCAAGTGGCATGAATTTATATGGAGTTATGTTTACAATCTCCAAAATACCACTCTCTGCCAATCTCCAATAATAGAGTAGTTCAAGATATGTCTGCTTTTGTGTGTGCAGTCAGAGTGGCCGGGTGGTCTAAGAGCCAGACTCAAGGTTCTTAAAACCTTCATACATAAAAAGTATTCTGGTCTCCAGATGGAGGGTGGGTTCAAATCCCACTTCTAACATGATACTTTTACCAAGTGGCATGAATTAAAATGGAGTTATGTTTACAATCTCCAAAATGCCAATCTCCAATAATAGAGTAGTTCAAGAAATGTCTGCATTTGTGCGTGCAGTCAGAGTGGCCGAGTGGTCTAAGAGCCAGACTCAAGGTTCTTAAAACCTTCTTACATAAAGAGTATTCTGGTCTCCAGATGGAGGCGTGGGTTCAAATTCCACTTCTGACAAGATACTTTTACCAAGTGGCATGAATTTAAATGGAGTTATACTTACAATCTCCAAAATACCACACTCTGCCAATCTCCACTAATAGAGTCATTCAAGAAAAGTCTCCACTTGTGTGTGCTGTCAGAGTGGCTGAGTGGTGTAAGGCCCCAGCCTCAAGGTTCTTAAAACCTTATTACATAAAGAGTATACTGGACTCCAGAAGGAGGCATCATTTAAAATCCTACTTCTGACAGGACATTTTTTACAAAAGGGTATAAATGGATTTATGTTTACAATCTCCAAAACACCTCTTTCTGCCAATCTCCAGTAATAGAGTATTTCAAAAAAGTCTGCCAGTGAGCTGAGCTGTCAGAGTGGCCAATTGTTCTAAGGCGCCAGACTCAAGGTTCTCAAAATCTTCTTACATAAAGAGTATTCTGGTCTCCATATGGAGGCGTGGATTCAAATCCCACTTCTGACATGATTCTTTTACGAAGTGGCATGACTTTAAATGGAGTTATGTTTACAATCTCCAAAATACCACTCTCTGCCAATCTCCAATAATAGAGTAGTTCAAGAAATCTCTGCTTTCTTGCGTGCAGTCAGAGTGGCCGAGTGGTCTAAGGCGCCAGACTCAAGGTTCTTAAAGCCTTCTTACATAAAGAGTATTCTGGTCTCCAGATGGAGGCGTGGGTTCAAATCCCACTTCTGACATGATACTTTTACCAAGTGGCATGAATTTAAATGGAGTTATACTTACAATCTCCAAAATACCACACTCTGCCAATCTCCACTAATAGAGTCATTCAAGAAAAGTCTCCACTTGTGTGTGCTGTCAGAGTGGCTGAGTGGTGTAAGGCCCCAGTCTCAAGGTTCTTAAAACCTTCTTACATTAAGAGTATACTGGTCTCCAGAAGGAGGCATAATTTAAAATCCTACTTCTGACAGGACATTTTTTACAAAAGGGCATAAATGGATTTATGTTTACAATCTCCAAAACACCTCTTTCTGCCAATCTCCAATATTAGAGTAGTTCAAAAAAAGTCTGCCAGTGAGCGAGCTGTCAGAGTGGCCAATTGTTCTAAGGCGCCAGACTCAAGGTTCTCAAAATCTTCTTACATAAAGAGTATTCTGGTCTCCATATGGAGGCGTGGATTTAAATCCCACTTCTGACATGAT
Source organism: Xyrauchen texanus (assembly GCF_025860055.1). Classification (NCBI taxonomy): domain Eukaryota; kingdom Metazoa; phylum Chordata; class Actinopteri; order Cypriniformes; family Catostomidae; genus Xyrauchen; species Xyrauchen texanus. The sequence goes on from NC_068311.1 coordinate 33,288,201, forward strand.
TCTTTTACGAAGTGGCATGAATTTATATGGAGTTATGTTTACAATCTCCAAAATGCCAATCTCCAATAATAGAGTCATTCAAGAAAAGTCTGCCCTTGTGTGTGCTGTCAGAGTGGCTGAGTGGTGTAAGGCGCCAGCCTTCAGGATTTTAAAACCTTCTTACATAAAGAGTATTCTGGACTCCAGATGGAGGCATAATTTAAAATCCTACTTCTGACAGGACATTTTTTACAAAAGGGCATAAATGGAGTTATGTTTACAATCTACAAAACACCTCTTTCTGCCAATCTCCAATAATAGAGTAGTTCAAAAAAGTCTGCCAGTGAGAGAGCTGTCAGAGTGGCCAATTGTTCTAAGGCGCCAGACTCAAGGTTCTCAAAATCTTCTTACATAAAGTGTATTCTGGTCTCCATATGGAGTCATGGATTCAAATTCCACTTCTGACATGATACTTTTACCAAGTGGCATGAATTTATATGGAGTTATGTTTACAATCTCCAAAATACCACTCTCTGCCAATCTCCAATAATAGAGTAGTTCAAGAAATGTCAGCTTTTGTGTGTGCAGTCAGAGTGGCCGAGTGGTCTAAGGCGCCAGACTTAAGGTTCTTAAAACCTTCTTACAAAGAAAGTGTGCTGGCCTCCAGATGGAGGCGTGGGTTCAAATTCCACTTCTGACAAGATGCTTTTACCAAGTGGCATGAATTTAAATGGAGTTATACTTACAATCTCCAAAATACCACTCTCTGCCAATCTCCAATAATAGAGTCATTCAAGAAAAGTCTCCACTTGTGTGTGCTGTCAGAGTGGCTGAGTGGTGTAAGGCCCCAGCCTCAAGGTTCTTAAAACCTTCTTACATAAAGAGTATGCTGGACTCCAGATGGAGGCATAATTTAAAATCCTACTTCTGACAGGACATTTTTTACAAAAGGGCATAAATGGATTTATGTTTACAATCTCCAAAACACCTCTTTCTGCCAATCTCCAATAATAGAGTAGTTCAAAAAAAGTCTGCCAGTGAGAGAGCTGTCAGAGTGGCCAATTGTTCTAAGGCGCCAGACTCAAGGTTCTCAAAATCTTCTTACATAAAGAGTATTCTGGTCTCCATATGGAGGCGTGGATTCAAATCCCACTTCTGACATGATACTTTTACCAAGTGGCATGAATTTATATGGAGTTATGTTTACAATCTCCAAAATACCACTCTCTGCCAATCTCCAATAATAGAGTAGTTCAAGATATGTCTGCTTTTGTGTGTGCAGTCAGAGTGGCCGAGTGGTCTAAGGTGCCAGACTCAAGGTTCTTAAAACCTTCTTACATAAAAAGTATTCTGGTCTCCAGATGGAGGGGTGGGTTCAAATTCCACTTCTGACAAGATACTTTTACCAAGTGGCATGGAGTTATGTTTACAATCTCCAAAATACCACTCTCTGCCAATCTCCAATAATAGAGTAGTTCAAGAAATGTCTGCATTTGTGTGTGCAGTCAGAGTGGCCGAGTGGTCTAAGGCCCCAGCCTCAAGGTTCTTAAAACCTTATTACATAAAGAGTATACTGGACTCCAGAAGGAGGCATCATTTAAAATCCTACTTCTGACAGGACATTTTTTACAAAAGGGTATAAATGGATTTATGTTTACAATCTCCAAAACACCTCTTTCTGCCAATCTCCAATAATAGAGTAGTTCAAGAAATCTCTGCTTTCTTGCGTGCAGTCAGAGTGGCCGAGTGGTCTAAGGCGCCAGACTCAAGGTTCTTAAAGCCTTCTTACATAAAGAGTATTCTGGTCTCCAGATGGAGGCGTGGGTTCAAATCCCACTTCTGACATGATACTTTTACCAAGTGGCATGAATTAAAATGGAGTAATGTTGCCAATCTCCAATAATAGAGTAGTTCAAGAAATGTCTGCGTTGGTGTGTGCAGTCAGAGTGGCCGAGTGGTCTAAGGCGCCAGACTCAAGGTTCTTAAAGCCTTCTTACATAAAGAGTATTCTGGTCTCCAGATGGAGGCGTGGGTTCAAATCCCATTTCTGACATGATACTTTTACCAAGTGGCATGAATTAAAATGGAGTTATGTTTACAATCTCAAAAATGCCAATCTCCAATAATAGAGTAGTTCAAGAAATGTCTGCATTTGTGTGTGCAGTCAGAGTGGCCGAGTGGTCTAAGGCGCCAGACTCAAGGTTCTTAAAACCTTCTTACATAAAAAGTATTCTGGTCTCCAGATGGAGGGGTGGGTTCAAATTCCACTTCTGACAAGATACTTTTTCCAAGTGGCATGAATTAAAATGGAGTTATGTTTACAATCTCCAAAATGCCAATCTCCAATAATAGAGTAGTTCAAGAAATGTCTGCTTTTGTGTGTGCAGGCCGAGTGGTCTAAGGCGCCAGACTCAAGGTGCTTAAAACCTTCTTACATAAAGAGTATTCTGGTCTCCATATGGAGGCGTGGATTCAAATCCCACTTCTGACATGATACTTTTACCAAGTGGCATGAATTTAAATGGAGTTATGTTTACAATCTCCAAAATACCACTCTCTGCCAATCTCCAATAATGGAGTCATTCAAGAAAAGTCTGCACTTGTGTGTGCTGTCAGAGTGGCTGAGTGGTGTAAGGCGCCAGCCTCAAGATTCTTAAAACCTTCTTACATGAAGAGTATTCTGGTCTCCAGATAGAGGCATAATTTAAAATACTACTATATGCCTATTTTTTACAAAAGGGCATAAATGGAGTTATGTTTACAATCTCCAAAACACCTCTTTCTGCCAATCTCCAATAATAGAGTAGTTCAAAAAAGTCTGCCAGTGAGAGAGCTGTCAGAGTGGCCAATTGTTCTAAGGTGCCAGACTCAAGGTTCTCAAAATCTTCTTACATAAAGTGTATTCTGGTCTCCATATGGAGTCATGGATTCAAATCCCACTTCTGACATGATACTTTTACCAAGTGGCATGAATTTATATGGAGTTATGTTTACAATCTCCAAAATACCACTCTCTGCCAATCTCCAATAATAGAGTAGTTCAAAAAAGTCTGCCAGTGAGAGAGCTGTCAGAGTGGCCAATTGTTCTAAGGTGCCAGACTCAAGGTTCTTAAAACCTTCTTACATAAAGAGTATTCTGGTCTCCAGATGGAGGTGTGGGTTCAAATCCCACTTCTGACATGATACTTTTACCAAGTGGCATGAATTTATATGGAGTTATGTTTACAATCTCCAAAATGCCAATCTCCAATAATAGAGTAGTTCAAGAAATGTCTGCTTTTGTGCGTGCAGTCAGAGTGGCCGAGTGGTCTAAGGCGCCAGACTCAAGGTTCTTAAAACCTTCTTACAAAGAAAGTGTTCTGGTCTACAGATGGAGGAGTGGGTTCAAATTCCACTTCTAACAAGACACTTTTACCAAGTGGCATGAATTAAAATGGAGTTATACTTAGAATCTCCAAAATACCACTCTCTGCCAATCTCCAATAATAGAGTCATTCAAGAAAAGTCTGCACTTGTGTGTGCTGTCAGAGTGGCTGAGTGGTGTAAGGCGCCAGCCTCAAGGTTCTTAAAACCTTCTTACATAAAGAGTGTTCTGGACTCCAGATGGAGGCATAATTTAAAATCCTACTTCTGACAGGACATTTTTTACAAAAGGGCATAAATGGATTTATGTTTACAATCTCCAAAACACATCTTTCTGCCAATCTCCAATAATAGAGTAGTTCAAAAAAAGTCTGCCAGTGAGAGAGCTGTCAGAGTGGCCAATTGTTCTGAGGCGCCAGACTCAAGGTTCTCAAAATCTTCTTACATAAAGAGTATTCTGGTCTCCATATGGAGGCGTGGATTCAAATCCCACTTCTAACATGATTCTTTTACCAAGTGGCATGAAATTAAATGGAGTTATGTTTACAATCTCCAAAATACCACTCTCTGCCAATCTCCAATAATAGACTAGTTCAAGAAATGTCTGCAGTTGTGTGTGCTGTCAGAATGGCTGAGTGGTGTAAGGCGCCAGCCTCAAGGTTCTTAAAACCTTCTTACATGAAGAGTATTCTGGTCTCCAGATGGAGGCATAATTTCAAATACTACTATATGCCTATTTTTTACAAAAGGGCATAAATGGAGTTATGTTTACAATCTCCAAAACACCTCTTTCTGCCAATCTCCAATAATAGAGTAGTTCAAAAAAGTCTGCCAGTGAGAGAGCTGTCAGAGTGGCCAATTGTTCTAAGGCGCCAGACTCAAGGTTTTCAAAATCTTCTTACATAAAGTGTATTCTGGTCTCCATATGGAGTCATGGATTCAAATCCCACTTCTGACATGATACTTTTACCAAGTGGCATGAATTAAAATGGAGTTATATTTACAATCTCCAAAATGCCAATCTCCAATAATAGAGTAGTTCAAGAAATGTCTGCATTTGTGTGTGCAGTCAGAGTGGCCGAGTGGTCTAAGGCGCCAGACTCAAGGTTCTTAAAACCTTCTTACATAAAAAGTATTCTGGTCTCCAGATGGAGGCGTGGGTTCAAATTCTACTTCTGACAAGATACTTTTACCAAGTGGCATGAATTTAAATGGAGTTATGTTTACAATCTCCAAAATACCTCTTTCTGCCAATCTCCAATAATAGAGTAATTCAAGAAATTTCTGCACTTGTGTGTGCTGTCAGAGTGGCCGAGTAGTCTAAGGCGCCAGACTCAAGGCTCTTAAAACCTTCTTACATAAAGAGTATTCTGGTCTCCAGATGGAGGCATAATAAATAAATAAACATGACAAGTTTACCAAGTGACATTATTTAAATACAGTAATGGTTACAACTACTAAAGCCATCTTTACTTCTGTCAATCTCCAATGATAGTGTTGATCAAGAAGAGTTATTGGTCTTGGTTACACCTGCAGAGTGGTCTAAGGTACCAGGTTCAAGGTTCTTGGAGCCTTCTCATTTAAAGAGTGTTCTGGTCTCCAAATTGTGGCATTTGTTCAAATCCCAATTCTGACATGAGGCATAAATTTAAATGCAGTAGTTGTTTTTAATTACCAAAGCCCTCTTTCTTTCTGTCAATATCCAATTATAGCGTTCATGAAGAAGAGTCTTTGGTCTTGGTTGCCATGTCAGAATGGCCAAATGGTCTAAGGCATCAGACACAAGGGTCTTTGAACCTTCACATGTAAAGTGTATTCTGGTATCCAAATGGAGATGTGGGTTCAAATCCCGCTTCTGACCGTAAGCTTTTGCCAAGCGGCATGAATTTAAATTCAGAAATATTTACAAATACCAAAACATTTTCTTCTTCCGTCAATCTCCAATGATACAGTTGATCAAGAAATGTCTTTAGGCTTGGCTGCACAGTCAGATTGGATGAGTGGTATAAGGCACCATACTCAAGTTTCTTTGAACCTTCACATGTAAGGAGTTTTCTTGTCACCAAGAGGAGGCATGTGTTCAAATCCCACTTTTGACCAAGTGGCATACATTTAAATGCAGTTATATTTACAATTGCCAAAGCACTTTCTTCTTCTGTCAATCTCCAATGATAGCGTTGATTAAGAAGAGTTTTGGGGCTTGGATGCACTCTTGGTTGGGCATTTTGTGATGGAAGGTGTTAGAGGAAAAAAACAATTCTGGTACTTTCTGCCATCTAGAGGAATAAAATAAGACTCTTTCAGTGATTCCCTCATGAATTTTTCTCAAGGCACTCTGTCGCCACACCTCAACAGTCCCGGCACGCCGCCCTCAGCCCCACGACTGTTCCCCGGCCGGCCGATTCAGACAAGTCCAGAGGATGCCGCTACAGGACCTCTTCCTCAGTCACTAACCCGCCCCCTGCCGGGTGTGCGGAGCAAGGTAAGTGCTTCAAGTCCTTTCTCAGCACTAGAGCCTCGGGACGTGTCCTCGCCTCCCGATGCCGTACTACCTGCTCCGCCCCGCTGCAAAGCCCCGCCGGGTACATCAAAAGTTATCGCCCCCCTTAGTGCTCCTAGCACGGAGCTTGGATGCATGTCTTTCACTTCCCAATCTGTCACGCTGGTTGGCCAGGACCATCCACTAGGTTACACAATTCAGTTTGCCAGGCCTCCGTCCCTTTCGTAGGCGTCCGCTTTAACGCAGTACACGGCAAATACGCCTAATCCCTGCCAGGCGTATCAGTACGAAGTCCTCCCCTTCGGCATTTCTCTGTCCCCTCGTGTCTTCATATGCGCTCACAGAGACCAGGTACTTAGGCACCTCAGCCGTTTGGGGCTTCAGGTCAACTGGGAAAAGAGCAAGCTCGCCCCGGTTCAGAGCATCTCTTTTCTCGGCATGGAGTTAGACTCAGTCTCAATGTCAGCCCGCCTCGCCAACAAGCGTGCAGTCGGTGCTGAAATACCTCGCCGCCTTCAGGATGGCGGTCCCTTTAAAACCTTTCCAAGCTCTTGGGGCATATGACATCCTCTGCGGTGGTCGCGCTGCCTTGGTTGATGCATATGAGACCGCTTCAGCACTGGCCCCAGACTTGAGTCACTAGACAAGCATGGCGCCGCTGCACGCACCATGTGATCATCACCCACGCCTGCCGCCAAACTTTAAAACCATGGACAGACCTCTGCCAGATAGCCTTGCAGCAGGTGTCCCAACGCGTCCTGGTCACAACCGACCAGACTGGGTTGGGGCACCGTTTGCAATGGGCACGAAGCTGCGGGCCATTGGAGAGGGGCCCCACTGCCCTGGCTTATCAATTGCCTAGAGTTGCTGAATGTTTTCTTTGCCCTGCGGAAGTTCCTCCTGTTAGTTCGGGACAAACATGTCCTAGTCAGGTCAGACAGCACCACTGTGGTAGCGTACATAAATCGTCAATGCGGTGTACGCTCCCGCCACATGTCGTGACTCATCCGTCGTCTTCTCATTTGGAGCCAGCAGCGACTCAGGTCTCTGCGTGCCACTCACATCCCCGGCAAACTCAATGTGATAGCAGATGCGCTGTCACGACAACGTTCTCAGGGGCAGGGCACACTCTGGCATCTGCACCCAGACCTTTGGAACCTCCACGTCTGGCCCCTGGACGGGACGCAGAAGATCTAGCTGGTCTAACACCTACCGTCATAGACACAATCAACCAAGCCAGAGTGCCTTCTACCAGGCATCTCTACGCCCTGAAGTGGCGCTTGATCGCAAATTGGTGTTCTTCCCGGGCCGAAGACCCACAGAGGTGCGCAGTTAGGTCAGTGCTCTTATTCCTGCAAGAGAGGCTAGAGGGGAGGCTGTCTCCTTCCACCCTAAAGGTGTATGTCACTGCTATCGTGGCCCACCATGACGCAGTAGACGGCAAGTCCTTGGGTAAGCATGACTTAATCATCAGGTTCCTAAGAGGCGCCCAGAGGTTAAATCCCTCCCGGCCAAGCCTGTTCCCCTCCTTGGACCTCTCGGTAGTCCTCGCGGGCCTCCAGAGACCTCCTTTCAAGCCGCTAGAATCAGTTGGAACAGGGCCTCTCTCTTAAAACTGCCCTGCTGATCGCGCTCGCCTCCATCAAGAGGGTCGGGACCTGCAAGCGTTCTCTGTCAGCGACACTTGCCTGGAGTTCGGTCCGGCAGACATATATGTGATCCTTAGACCGCGACCGGGCTACTTGCCCAAGGTTCCTACCACACCCTTTATAGACCAGGTAGTGAACCTGCAAGCGCTGCCCCAGGAGGAGGCAGACCCAGCCCCTTCGTTGCTGTGTCCGGTACGTGCTTTGCGTACACACCTGGACCGCACACAGATCTTTAAATGTTCTGAGCAGCTCTTTGTCTGCTTTGGGGGACAGCGGAAAGGGAACCCTGTCTCCAAACAGAGGCTTTCCCACTGGTTAGTGGACGCCATTCCATTAGCCTATCACACCCAGGCCGTGCCCCGCCCCCCTTGCGGGTCCGAGCTCACTCAACAAGGAGTGTTGCGTCCTCGTGGGCACTGGCCAGGGGGACCTCTCTGGTATACATATGTAGAGCAGCGGGTTGGGCAACACCCAATACCTTTGCAAGATTTTACAGTCTCAGGGTTGAGTCAGTATCATCCCATGTTTTCTCAGGTCTGAGCCAGTAGAACTCGGTAACACACTGGTCGGCTGGCCGGGTGACTTGCTTGCATATAGCGCCCTTTTCCTCGGTTGAGGTAAAATTGTGCGCTTTTTCTCCCAGGAGATCTCACTCCTCGGCTCCATGGATGATTCCACCCTAGCCCTTGTGGGTCCGCAGTTCAGCGGAGGATCTCGCCGACCCAATCCACTGCGGGTACTTAATCTACCCTGTACGTAAAATACCTGCCCGCTCCTGTGTCAGCAGAACACGTACGTGGCTCAGCACATGGCGTGATTTAAATTGGACCCCTAGTGTCGCTTCTCCGACACAATGTCGAGAGAGCGACAGATGGGGAACGTCTAGGTTACAGATGTAACCTCCGTTCCCTGATCGAGGGAACGAGACGTTGTGTCCTCCCGGCCACGTCGCTGAGCCGAGCCACTGTAGTGGCCGGACCATTTCCGGCTCCTCAGAAAATCCTGAATGAACTCATAGTATTTCCTCATCTTTATACCCGTATGTCCGGGGCGGGGTATGCAAATACTATCTGCCAACTTCTCATTGGCCTTTTTTCATAGATCAGAGGCATATTCGGCGCTCAAGAGAGACCCCTAGTGTCGCTTCTCCAACACAATGTCTTGTTCCCTCCATCACGGAACGGAGGTTACATCCGTAACCTAGACGTTTTGTGAGTAATTTTTTGTCAAAAATGTTTTGGCCAATGAAGCTTTTTGTAATTATTTAAAATGCATCTGATCACTTTGCCCAATAATCTAGAAACAATATGAATCAACACCACAACTGAAGCAGAAAAATTTGTGAAACACAAAATGTATGTCACCATCAATACTTTTGGCCATGGCTGTAGTGTTGCCATGGCACATTCATTGTTATTATTCCTTTCTTCCTATATTTGGGTTTAAACTTAAATGGTTGTAACTCATAAATGCTAGGGAGTACAGCCTGGTCACTTTTTAAAGAAGACACTTGCAGGTTTATATGCAATTGAAAACCTGTTAAATGTCCGACATGATCATACAGGCTCATTGAACCAAGTTTAAACTTGTTTTACTGATATTTTAGAAAATAACCCACATTATTTCTTCACTGTAAACCATAGATAAACCATTTGTAATAAATTTTATTAACATTAACAGACATTATTGCGTTCTGTAAAGCTTAACAGATGATTAAAACTGCAGCGCTGCCTATTTCCACCATTGAAATTTGCTGCTTGAAAGAATCCGGAAGCACAGTAATTTCATCTGTAGACTTGTTCTATGTTTAAAACTACATGTCTTACATTTTCAGGCTGATAAGTTGTAGTGTACTGTAGTTTTAAATGAAAAAACTATAATTAACATATTTTAAATTGGTTTAAATTGTTAAATAATTTAATTTGTTAATTCATTTGTTTTTCAGATGTGCTCTAATTCATACAGTATAAAGACACATTAGACTACTACTATATACTTATTCTGTGCATTGTGTAAGTTTTTGTGTCAAATCATTCATTTTATCCATTAACAGTGCACTGTCACTTTAATTGAACACGAGTAGTGCTGTAAAAAAGGAGTCGAAACCCCCACTGCACCCCAGCTCATGCTACGCTCTGACACGCTGCTTACGCTTCAGATGTGAATGCTCTAATCTGTTATTATAGACGACGAAAAAAATACACCCTGCTTACGCGCTGATCATGCTTGTGATGTGAAACGGCCATTACACCATATCATACTATCTGCTAATTATGATGGTAGCACATCCTGATAGGTATTATCTGGCCTACAAGACGTGCTACCAAAGTTTTAACACCTTTAATGCTGTTGTAGTACACTCACCTAAAGGATTATTAGGAACACCATACTAATACTGTGTTTGACCCACTTTCTCCTTCAGAACTACCTTAATTCTACGTGGCATTGATTCAACAAGGTGCTGAAAGCATTCTTTAGAAATGTTGGCCCATATTGATAGGATAGCATCTTGCAGTTGATGGAGATATGTGGGATGCACATCCAGGGCACGAAGCTCCCGTTCCACCACATCCCAAAGATGCTATTATCCTACTGGAATTAGCCATCAGAGGATGGGTACATGGTGGCCATAAAGGGATGGACATGGTCAGAAACAATGCTCAGGTAGGCCGTGGCATTTAAACGATGCCCAATTGGCACTAAGGGGCCTAAAGTGTGCCAAGAAAACATCCCCCACACCATTACACCACCACCACCAGCCTGCACAGTGGTAACAAGGCATGATGGATCCATGTTCTCATTCTGTTTATGCTAAATTCTGACTCTACCATCTGAATGTCTCAACAGAAATCGAGACTCATCAGACCAGGAAACATTTTTCCAGTCTTCAACTGTCCAATTTTGGTGAGCTCTTGCAAATTTTTGCCTCTTTTTCCTATTTGTAGTGGAGATGAGTGGTACCCGGTGGGGTCTTCTGCTGTTGTAGCCCTCCGCCTCAAGGTTGTGCGTGTTGTGGCTTCACAAACGCTTTGCTGCATACCTCAGTTGTAACGACTGGTTATTTCAGTCAAAGTTGCTCTTCTATCAGCTTGAATCAGTCGGCCCATTCTCCTCTGACCTCTAGCATCAACAAGGCATTTTCGCTCACAGGACTGCCGCATACTGGATGTTTTTCCCTTTTCACACCATTCTTTGTAAACCCTAGAAATGGTTGTGCGTGTAAATCCCAGTAATTGAGCAGATTGTGAAATACTCAGACCGGCCCGTCTGGCACCAACAACCATGCCACGCTCAAAATTGCTTAAATCACCTTTCTTTCCCATTCTGACATTCAGTTTGGAGTTCAGGAGATTGTCTTGACCAGGACCACACCCCTAAATGCATTGAAGCAACTGCCATGTGATTGGTTGATTAGATAATTGCATTAATGAGAAATTGAACAGGTGTTCCTAATAATCCTTTAGGTGAGTATATATTCAGACAGGTTCTCCCGTGCCTCGACATGAGCTACCCAAGTTTAGGCTTTACTATATATCACTGTTTTCCCTGCTGGTAGCACATCCTGAGCAGGAAGTACAGATTATCAGAACACCAGCAGTTTTTTTGTGTACTACCACTTCTCAGAGTCACCCAGTACAATGTAATGTCTTTATTTAACGTAAGTCAGTGATTCGATGAGGCCAGCCAATCATTTTTAACTGACCTTCCAAATGATTTTGATAAAATTGCTGTGGTAAACATCCAAGCCCTCTCTGTGTTTAACAACACTACACTTGTAACAACAGCATCGGAGGTCATCAAGCTATCTATGGTCCCATTTCTGACTGGAGCGCTCATGTTTAAGCTTATCTGGCCATAGTTCAGTTACACTCTTTTCCAATACATGAACCAGCAACTTTTAGATGAGTGCATTTTATCACGTCTTAGTCAATCAAATGTATTTATGCAAATTGTTTATCTGCTGGGTGCAGTCAAAACGTCTAGGTTACGTATGTAACCTCCGTTCCCCGATGGAGGGAACGACATGTTGTGTCAGAGAAGTGACACTAGGGGTCTCTCTTGAGCGCCGATATATACCTCTGTTCAATGAAAAAAGGCCAATGAGAAGTTGGCAGATGGTATTTGCATATCCCGCCCCCGGACATACGGGTATTTAAGCGGGGCGAATACGGGAGTTCATTCAGGATTTTTCTAAGGCGCCGGAAATGGTCTGGCCACAACAGTGGCTCGGCTCAGCGACATGGCGGGGAAAACACAACGTCTCGTTCCCTCCATCGGGGAACGGAGGTTACATACATAACCTAGACGTTCCCCTTCTGTCGCTCTCTCCACGTTGTGTCAGAGAAGCGACAATAGGGGTCCACTTTTAAATGTGCCATGCGCTGAGCTGTGTACGGGCTGCTGATACAGGAGCGGGCAGGTATTTCTTACGTGCAAAGGCGACCAGCTGTATCAGGCTGCACGTACCCTTCCCCAGTGCACCATTGAAGCCATCAGAATCCTTCTGGTTACCCTGGAGAGGGGAACAAGGTGATGCTGGGCCAACCTGGGAACGGGCCAAGCCTGGCTGGGCCTCTTTTCTCTCTATGTTTCTCGCATAGAGCAACTACGCCCGGGGCCCTTACATGCATTAAGGGAAGGGGGTCTTACCCCGTTTCCTATTCTTTTAGGGGGAGAAGACCCTGCAGAGACCACACCTACCCTGCAGGGGAGGCAAAGAGTGGTGAATACATCACATGGCAGCTTAGGACCTATGTGACAAAGTTGGCACGGTGGTAGATCCAGCCTCGTAGAGGGGGGAAGCTTACAGCACAGCGACCGAGGCAGCTGTAACTGCCTAAGGGAACACGGGAGTCCGCTCGTGAGGGGACAGTACTGCGGAATTACACACAGGGGGAGTCCGACCAGGAGGCCTTAACCTGTGGAGCACCTATTCCAATACAGGGTAGATTGAGTACCCGTAGTGGCTTGGGTCGGCGAGTTCCTCGGCTGAACTGCAGACCCAAAAGGGTTAGGGCGGAATCAACCAGGGATCCGAAGATGGGGTCTCCTGGGAACAAAGGCGCACTATTTTACCTCGGCTGAGGGAAAGGGCGCTAGGCGCAAGCGATTCACCCGGCCAGAACGTCAGCGTGTTACCGAGTTCTACGGGCTCGGACCTGAGAAAACACGGGACGATACTGACTCAATTCGGAGATTGTAGAATCTCACGAAAGTGTTGGGTGTTGCCCTCCCTGCTGCTCTGCAGATGTCTGCTAGGGAGGTGCCCCTGGCCAGTGCCCATGAGGACGCAACACTCCTGGTTGAGTGAGCTCGGACCCACGGGGGGGGGGGTTACGGCCTGGGTGTGATAAGCCAGTGAGATGGCGTCGACAGCCCAGTGGGCGAGCCTCTTTTTGGAGACAGCGTTCCCTTTCTTCTGTCCCCAAAGCAGACAAAGAGCTGCTCAGAACGTCTAGAGCTCTGCGTGCGGTCCAGATAGGTCTGCAAAGCACGTACCAGACACAGCAATGAAAGGGCTGGGTCTGCCTCCTCCCGGGGCAGCGCTTGCAGGTTCACTACCTGGTCCTGAAGGGCGTGGTAGGAACCTTGGGCATGTAGCCCGGTCGCGGTCTTAGGATCACATATGTGTCTGCCGGAACGAACTCCAGGCAAGTGTCGCTAACAGAGAACGCTTGCAGGTCCCCGACCCTCTTGATGGAGGCGAGCGCGATCAGCAGGGCAGTCTTGAGAGAGAGGGCCCTGAGTCCAGCTGAATCTAGCGGCTCGAAGTGGGGTCTCTGGAGGCCCGTGAGGACGATCGAGACATCCCAGGAGGGAAACAGATTAGGCCGGGAGGGACTTAGCCTCCGGGCACCATTTAGGAACCTGATAATTAAGTCGTGCTTACCTAGAGACTTGTCGTCTATCGTGTCATGGTGAGCCGCGATGGTGGCGACATACACCTTGAGGGTGGACGGGGACAGCCTCCTCTCCAGCCTCTCCTGTAGAAACACGAGCACTGACCTAACCGTGCACCTCTGTGGGTCTTCAGCCCGGGAAGAACACCAATTTGAGAACCAGCGCCACTTTAGGGCGTAAAGATGCCTGGTAGAGGGGGCTCTGGCTTGGTTGATAGTGTCTACGACGGCCGGTGGTGGGCCGGCTAGATCTTCCGCATCCCTTCCAGGGGCCAGATGTTGAGGTTCCAGAGGTCTGGGTGCAGGTGCCAGAGCGTGCCCCGTCCCTGAGAAAGGAGGTCCTTCCTCAGGGGAATTCGTCAGGGAGGGGCTGTCGCGAGGAGGGTGAGGTCCAAGAACCAAGTCCGGGTGGGCCAGTAGAGGGCCACCAGAGTGACTTGCTCTTCGTCCTCCCTGACCTTGCACAACACCTGTGCAAGAAGGCTTACTGGGGGAAATGCATACTTGCGCAGCCCCGCGGGCCAGCTGTGTGCCAAAGCGTCTGCCCCGAGGGGAGCCTCTGTCCAGGCATACCAGAGCAGGCAGTAGGAGGTTTCTTGGGAGGCAAACAGGTCTACCTGGGCCTTGCCGAACCGGTCCCAGATCAGCTGGACCGACTGGGGGTGGAGCCTCCACTCTCCGCTGGGCAAGCTTTGTCTTGACAGCGCGTCCGCTATCACATTGAGGTTGCAGGGGATGTGAGTGGTGCGCAGTGACTAGAGTCGCTGCTGGCTCCAAAGGAGGAGACGACGGGTGAGCTGTGACATGTGGTGGGAGCGTACTCCGCCTTGGCGATTTATGTAGGCTCCCACTGTGGTGCTGTCTGACCTGACTAGGACATGTTTGTCTCGAATTAACGGGAGAAACTTCCTCAGGGCAAAGAAAACAGCCAGCGGCTCTAGGCAGTTGAAGTGCCAACGCAGCGGGGCCCGATTCCGACGGCCTGCGGCTGCGTGCCCGTTGCACACGGCGCCCTAACCCGGTTTGGAGGCGTCGGTTGTGACCAGGACACGTTGGGACACCTGCTGCAAGGGTACTCCTGCCCGTAGAAAGCAGAGGTCTGTCCAAGGGTTTGAAGGTTTGGCGACAGGCGGTGGTGATTCTCACACAGTGCATGCCATGGCGCCATGCTTGTCTCGGGACTCGAGTCTGAGGCCAGTGCTGAGGCTGTCTCATATGCATCTACCCCAGCAGCGCGGCCACCGCGGAGGATGCCATATGCCCCAGGAGCCTTTGTTGAAATGTAAAAGGGACCACAGTGCCTGGCTTGAGGGAAGCGAGGCATTTCAGCACAGACTGTGCACGCTTGTTGAAGAGACGTGCTGACATTGAGACTGAGTCTAACTCCATGCTGAGAAAAGAGATGCTCTGAACCGGGGCGAGCTCACTCTTTTCCCAGTTGACCTGAAGCCCCAAACGGCTGAGGTGCCTAAGCACCCGGTCTCTGTGCGTGCATAGTAGCTCTCTCGAGGAGGCCAGGATGAGGGGACAGAGACAGGCCAAAGGGGAGGACTTTCGTACTGATACGCCCAACCGTCGAACATGAACGCAGAACGGGTCGGTGTCGTGGCAGGCGTGAAAGTACGCGTCCTTCAGGTCTACCGCTGCGAACCAATCTAGATGCCAGACAGAATTTTGTTTCTGTGTGAGCATTTTGAACGGGAGTTTGGACAGAGCCCGGTTGAAAACTCGCAGGTCCAAGATCAGTCGTACGCCGCCACCTTTCTTGGGTACAACGAAGTAAGGGCTGTAGAGACCCTTCTTCGTTTCAGTTGGAGGGACAGGCTCTATCGCGTCCTTGATTAGAACAGGGACTGGGCATGTTCGCCGTGTACTGCGGGAAAATAGACTCCCACGAAAGGGGGGCGGAGGCCTGGCAAACTGAATTGCGTAACCGAGTCGAATGGTCCGGTGCAGCCAGCGTGACGGGTTGGGCAGTGAGAGCCACACCTCCAAACTCCGTGCTAGGGGCACCAAGGGGAAGAGTATTATGGATGTACCCGGCGGGGCTTCGCAGCGGTGCGGAACAGGTAATGGGGCGTCAGGAGGCAGTGAAGCAGCCCGAGGCTCTGGTGCTGAGAATAGACTCAAAGCACTTACCTTGCTCTGCGCACCCGGCAGGGGACGGGTTCGTGACTGAGGAGGAGGTCTGGTGTTGGCGTCCTCTGGACTCGTCTGAACCGGCCGGCCGGGGAACAGTTGTGGGGCTGAGGGCGGGGACACTGCATTCAGGAACCCGAGACTGTTGAGACCTGGAAGCAAAGTGCCGTGAGAACGGCATTTGAAGCAAAGTGCCGTGAGAACGGAAATAGCTCTATAGAATGTAATGAATTTTACGAAAGATTCTCCTCCCGGCCCTCCACCGGGGAACGGAGCGGTCTTACCAGCTCTGGAGCTACCGTTTCGGTCTCTGGGTCGGTCATCTCAGGAGCGCCTGGGAGCCTTCCGGGTCCTCGAGGGGGTCCGTGAGACGAGGGGCATCAAAATTCTGCGGGGAGCTCGACGCTGGGGCTGAGAGCTGGGCCCACTGTCTTTGTTAGTTGAGGCGGAGCACCACTTTCTTTCTTGAAAGCCGCAGGAGGACGCCCTCAACGAGCAGACAGGGCATGACCCCTGGCGGCAGATTTGCGGCAGGGCAAGATGTGTGAAATACCCTCCGTCTGTTTCTTCACCACTGAGGACTGCTGGGCGGAGTCGTCAAGTGGTGTCGCCGAATGGACAGAGCTGGTAGACGTGGGCGTTTTTGAGAAAGCGTGCTTTGTCTGCCTCCTGCACTGCGAAAAGGTCCTGTCCATGCATTGCGTTTCTGGACCACGAGGGGTGGCCATCGCCTTTTTGAGTGCAGTTCCTGCAGCACGTCAAGAACAGGACTACCCAAGTGAAGATTTTGAAGTGCCTTGGCCCGGTGGACTTGCAGGAGGGGGCCATGGCGTGCAGGGGGGAGCGTTCTGGGACCGTTCTACCACTGAGGGTAGCGAGAGCGGAGGAGCGAGGAAGCTGGGCTTGCTCAGCTCATCATGCACGTCCGGGAAGGAACCGGGGGGGGTGCGCGGCTGTGAGCAGCGCACATGCCCGCGGAACCAATTAAGCCCGAGGAAGCATAGCGGACCTCCATGCGTCAGGCTCAGACTGGGCAGCAGGGCGAGTTATCCGCATCCGACGTCGCTGTTACGCTCTCCGATGCAGCGGTGAAGTCATCATCCAATGCCGAGGAGCTTGATGGACCGGACGGTAGGCCGTTAAGCCGACTGCACTAATCCCGAGCTCGGGGGAAGCAGGCAAGCGTGCTGGGGAGGCGGGAGGTTTCGAGAGGATTTACCCGGCGAAAGTGTCCCGTTATTCTCCCCAGATCGTCTCTTTCATTGCCCGCGGCGCCTGCCTCAATACCGTAGGAAGGAGGCGAGGCGCGGGGGCGGCTGAAATGGCTCTCTCTCACTATAAGAGAAAGCAGAGATCGCAACGCTACAGCGGTTATGTTCTCACACTGAAAACATAACCCATTGGAGAGAATGCTCATCCCGAGCTCGGATGGAAACAAGCAAGCGTGCCGGGGAGGTGGGGGGTTTCGAGGGGGTTCACCCGGCGAAACCCTAATAATCCTTTAGGTGAGTGTATATATATATATACATACACTCACCTAAAGGATTATTAGGAACAGCTGTTCAATTTCTCATTAATGCAATTATCTAATCAACCAATCACATGGCAGTTGCTTCAATGCATTTAGGGGTGTGGTCCTGGTCAAGACAATCTCCTGAACTCCAAACTGAAGGTCAGAATGGGAAAGAAAGGTGATTTTGAGCGTGGCGTGGTTGTTGGTGCCAGACGGGCCGGTCTGAGTATTTCACAATCTGCTCAGTTACTGGGATTTTCACGCACAACCATTTCTAGGGTTTACAAAGAATGGTGTGAAAAGGGAAAAACATCCAGTATGCGGCAGTCCTGTGGGCGAAAATGCCTTGTTGATGCTAGAGGTCAGAGGAGAATCAGAGGAGACTGATTCAAGCTGATTCAAGAAGAGCAACTTTGCCTGAAATAACCACTCGTTACAACCGAGGTATGCAGCAAAGCATTTGTGAAGCCACAACACGCACAACCTTGAGGCGGATGGGCTACAACAGCAGAAGACCCCACCGGGTACCACTCATCTCCACTACAAATAGGAAAAAGAGGCTACAATTTGCAAGAGCTCACCAAAATTGGACAGTTGAAGACTGGAAAAATGTTTCCTGGTCTGATGAGTCTTGATTTTTGTTGAGACATTCAGATGGTAGAGTCAGAATTTGATCTCAACCCAATAGAGCATCTTTGGGATGTGGTGGAACGGGAGCTTCGTGCCCTGGATGTGCATCCCACAAATCTCCATCAACTGCAAGATGCTATCCTATCAATATGGGCCAACATTTCTAAAGAATGCTTTCAGCACCTTGTTGAATCAATGCCACGTAGAATTAAGGCAGTTCTGAAGGCGAAAGGGGGTCAAACACAGTATTAGTATGGTGTTCCTAATAATCCTTTAGGTGAGTGTATATACATTATATATACATATATATATATATATATATATATATATATATATATATATATATATATAAGTATATATATATTTGTTTTTATTATATATTTGTGCTATGTTTCTGTGGGAAGAACACAGGAACTGTTGTGGTCTGGTACTGGTTTAACAAGGATCTAGAAGGATAGTCTAATCCCATGATCGTGGTCCATTGCCTCAACCAGCAAGTTGTCAGACCTATTTAAAAATTTTGTCAAATTAACATCACAGATTTTAACATAAATAAGTAGGAGTATGTTTTGAGGAAGTTTTTTATGTTGTTGTGGACCGAACACAAGAACTGTTATGGTCTGGTATTGGTTTAAGAAGAATCCAAAAGCACAGTCTATTTATTACTATATTTTGTTTGTGTTATACATAACAATTTTACCAGAATAATATGCCAAGAACAAAACAAAGGATTGTACATCACATTTGTGGATCTGACGAAGGCATCTGACATGGTGAGTAGAACTGGACTGTGGAAAATCCTTGAAAAGCTTGGTTGTCCTCCAAAGTTCCTTACTGTGATCATCCAGCTACATGAAGACCAGCTTGGTCTGGCCAGAAACAATAATGACCTGTCACAGATCTTCCCCATTACAAATGACATGAATCAGGACTGTGTCTTAGGCCCTACATTGTTCTCAATCTTCTTCAGCATGATGCTCCAAAAAGCAACAGAAGACCTTAATGACGAAGATGGCATATATATCCAATTTCGCAGTGATGACAACCTCTTCAACTTAACGTCTTCAGGCCCACACCAAGACCTTGGAAAAACTGATTAGAGAACTTCTCTTTGCAGACGATGCCACCCTTGTTGCCCACACGGAAGCCATCATATATTGTGTAACATACTGCTTGCAGAAGCTTGCCAGCTCATTGGTCTTGAAGTCAGCCTAAAGAAAACTGACGCACTTCACCAGCCTGCACCTAAGGAAGAGTAACAGCCTCCAAGCATCTTCATTGTCCAGACAGAGCAGAAAGTAGTTCACCAGTTCACCTACCTGGGCTGTGTGATATCTTCTGATGCCAAGATCGACAAAGAAATAGACAACAGACTGGCTAAGGCAAACAGTACCTTCGTCAGACTCTAAACGAGTGTGGTACAATGCAAGTCTCAAGAGCGTTACAAATATCAGCGTTTACAGAGCTGTCGTACTGACCACAATCCTATAAGGTGCTGAATCCTGGGTCACCTACTGCCGCCACCTCTGCCTCATTGAACGCTCCCATCAGCACTGCATTTGCACCATCCTAAACATCCACTGGAGTGACTTCGTCACTAACACTGAAGACCTCAAACAAGCAGGGATCATCAGCTTGAGGCCATGCTCATGAAGATACAGCTACACTGGGCAGGGTACGTCTCCAGGATGGAGAATCATTGCCTACCAAATATCGCACTGAATGGTGAGCTGTCCATTGGCCACCATGATAGAGGGGCACCTCTCTGCCATTTCAGCGACTAGTACAGCATTGTGGCAAGAGGGAAATAACGTATTGTTCCCTCCTTCAGGAAATGGCAGTTACAAAATGGCACAACAGCTGAACCATGTTACTATACGTGAACTACCGAGGCAGCTGCAAGCAAGCTGCTGCATGAGTAACAGCAGGTGCAAAATAATAATAATAATAATAATAAGTTTAAATAGCATATCAGTAGGTTGGCTCTTTCAAGACCTACCATGCCAGTGGTAGGCCACTTAGGTCATCTGCATCCCATCCAAGGACCAGACGCGGAGGTTCCAGAGGTCTTGGCATGGGTGCCAGATGGTGCCCTGTCCCTGAGAAAGAAGGTCCTTCCTCAGGGGAATTTGCCAGGGAGTTGCTGTCGTGAGGAGCATGAGGTCCGAGAGCTAAGTCTGGGTGGGCCAGTATGGGGCCATGAGGGTGACTTATTCCTTGTCCTCCTGACCTTCCACAGGGTCTATGCAAGTAGGCTCACTGGGGGGAATGTGTATTTGTGTGCCAGCACATCTGTCCCGAGGGGGGCTCCTGTCAGGGAACACCAGAGCAGCCAGTGGGAGGATTCCCGGGAAGCGAACAGGTCTACCTGTGCTTTGCCGAATCGACTCCAAATCAGCTGGACCATCTAGGGGTGGAGTCTCCACTGTGGCATTGAATCTGCCCGGGGTGTGAGTGGCCCTCAGCGACCTCATCCACTAACTCCAGAGGAGGAAATGGCGGGCGAGTTGCGACATGCGAGTAGAATGTACGGTGCATTGGTGATTTATATATGCTACTGTCACTGTGTTGTCAGATCGGACCAACACACGCTTTCCCCGGATCAACGGCAATAGCCTCTGTAGGGCGAGCAGTACAGCCAGCATCTCTAGGCAGTTGATGTGCCAACACAGCCGTGGACCTGCATAGGAGCCAGCGGCTGCATGGCCGTCGCACACAGTGCCCCAGCCTGATTTGGAGGCATCTGTAATGACCACGATGCATCTGGACACCTGCTGTAGGGGGACTCCTGCCTGCAAAAACATGAGGTCTGTCCAAGGGCTGAATAAGTGGTGGTAGATCGGCGTGATAACCCTGCAATGTGTGCCATGGCGCCATGCCCACCTTGGAACTCGAGTCTGAAGCCAGTGCTGAAGGGGTCTCATATGCATCAAAACGAGCGGCGTGACCACCGACAAGGCTGCCATATGCTCCAGGAGCCTCTCAAAGTGTTTCAATGGAACCGCTGTCCTCCGCCTGAATGACTTCAGGCAGTTTAGCACCGACGGTCCACGCTCGCTTGTGAGGCATGCTATCATTGAGACTGAGTTTAACTCCATGCCGAGAAAAGAGATTCTCTGAACCGAGAAGAGCTTGCTCTTTTCCCAATTGACCCAAAGTCTTAGACGATTGAGGTGGTCGAGCACCAGGTCCCTGTGTGCACACAACAACTCTTGAGAGTGAGTGGGAGTCTGTGTAAGGCCCGGTTCAGAACTCGCAGGTCCAAAATATGCTCTTTGCAGAAATACTTAATCTTTTAGGAGCGCTGTCGAAGTGCCCAGGGGCGTAATCTGCACTAATTGTGCAGAAGGAGAGAAAGCTGAATTCGTGCAGAATCCGGGGGAGTGGCAAGCAAATTCCACTTGCCAATTCTCATTGGCCTTTTCTCAAAGACCTGAGGGCTTTTGGGGCTCTCAAGAGCGGCCCCTAGTGTCACTACAATCAACACATAGCCTAGGTTTGCCATCAATGTACTGTAGACATTGTGTGTGTTTTCAATTCATCATGGTTCAATTCACCAATTTAAAAGTTATTATCTGACATATTGTTTAATGTATTGCAGAGTTTGGTAATATATTTTTAAACAAAGATAAGTGATATTGTGGTGGCCTATAAATAACAACTATGATTATATCAAGTTTGTTGAGTTGACATATTATGCATTCTATGTTAACATTGGGAAAGTCCAAAATATTGTAATCAATATTAGTTCTACAGTATATGCCAACACCACCATGTTTTTGGTGTCAAATTGATTTTGAGGGTTTTCTCTACTTAAGCAAAACAACGAGGAGCACTGTGAAACTGGGAGCCTTCAATGTAAGTGGATTCACTTGATATGTTTGCAGGCAGCCATGTCTCTGTTACAGCTCATCAGCTATAATTATAAGATTGGATTGAAGCGTAAAGTTTAGTGTAAACCGTGAACATTCATTTGGAAAATTGAAAAAGTGTTATATGATGAAATATTATAAAGTTCAACTGTGGCATTGTGTTGATAAATCCTTGGATGTTGTTTTTGCTATAACTTGCTTTATCAGCAAAATCTTGAATAATCAACCCACTTAAAGTCTTGACTCGATTTAAAGAAGCAGATGCCTGTCCAGTTGCAAAAATCTTTTTTAGTGATATGCCTGCTTCATTGACAGTCAATCCTTACACTTTGTGTACAGTGCCTACTTTAATGGGAACTGCTTACGCAACCCACCCTTGCTGTTCTTCTAATGTAATTGGAGTGGAATTCATGATGTTTCTAGGTGGTGGTGCACGCTTTCTAGTGGTATTCACAACTATTTCATCATCCAACTGAACAAAAACTACATTCACAATTGTGTTGTTTGAATTAAGGGCCATGTCTATTATAGTACCACAGACACCATTTACAAGCCAATCAGCAATGTCAATATTCTTAATTAACATGATTTGTGCTCCTTTACCTATTAGCAACTTGTCATGTAAATAATTAAATATTTTTAATTATGCCCAATTTTAATTAAATACTTGTCCCTTAAAAAAAGTGTCCCTTTTGAAGTTGCATTTGTTCAGTTTGTTGATTTCTCAAAATCCTGAGCCTCTACACAATATGCTATTTTGATGTAATGCTCTTCCACTTGTGTAGTTGTTTGGAAAATGTGTAAAGTGGAAGAATATTTGATATCATAAATAGTGTTGCCATGGCAACACATTATTATTATTCCTTTCTTCTGATATTTGGGTGTTTTTGAGGCACCTGGCAGAGTTGTTGGCCATTAGGGCTGGGCAAAATTTCACACATGAATGTGTAGGGGGAGCTCTGTAGTGCCCACCCCCATTTTCACCTACAGTCACCAAAATTGGTACATATATATTTCTCATCAAGCCGGACAACTTTCATAATCATATTTATTAGCTCCGCCCAACAGAAAGTTGCCAATTTTGGATTTTTGGAATATTGCATTCTCTGACCTTTTAAATACTCATCCCAGGGGATTCATGAGACTGTCGCCACAGTTATAAAACATTATGTAAAGATATTGTAGATGCTAAATTGTTTTTGTAAACAGATTTTTGATATATCAAATGGTGAAAAAGCCACTTTTGATAAAGAAAATCAAAAAGAAAAGGTTTGAGTCGGCAAAGAAAAATAGACACAGCCAACAGATAATTGGAAAAGAGTGTTACGGATCTTAAACCCATTGAGCTTTTGTGGGATCATCTAGACTGTAATGTGTGTGAGAAGTGCCTGACAAGACAGTCACATTTATGGCAACTGCTAGAGGAAGTGTGGGGTTAAATGTCACCTGAGTATCTGGACAAACTGACAGCTAGAATAACAAGGATCTGCAAAGCTGTCATTGCTGCACGTGGAGGATTTTATGATGAGAAACCTTTGAAGTTATGAGCATTTTTTTCAAATTGTAATAGCAATTTTTCACATTATAAATGTCCTGACTATACATTTTGATCAGTTGAATGCCACTTTGGTGAATTAAAGTACCGTTTTCTTTCCATAAGAGCAAAATCTGTATATATACACTCACCTAAAGGATTATTAGGAACACCATACTAATACTGTGTTTGACCCCCTTTCCCCTTCAGAACTGCCTTAATTCTACGTGGCATTGATTCAACAAGGTGCTGAAAGCATTCTTTAGAAATGTTAGCCCATATTGATAGGACAGCATCTTGCAGTTGATGGAGATTTGTGGGATGCACATCCAGGGCACGAAGCTCCCGTTCCACCACATCCCAAAGATGCTCTGTTGGGTTGAGATCTGGTGACTGTGGGGGCCATTTTAGTACAGTGAACTCATTGTCATGTTCAAGAAACCAATTTGAAATTATTCGAGCTTTGTGACATGGTGCATTATCCTGCTGGAAGTAGCCATCAGAGGATGGGTACATGGTGGCTATAAAGGGATGGACATGGTCAGAAACAATGCTCAGGTAGGCCGTGGAATTTAAACGATGCCCAATTGGCACTAAGGGGCCTAAAGTGTGCCAAGAAAACATCCCCCACACCATTACACCACCACCACCAGCCTGCACAGTGGTAACAAGGCATGATGGATCCATGTTCTCATTCTGTTTACGCCAAATTCTGACTCTACCATCTGAATGTCTCAACAGAAATCGAGACTGATCAGACCAGGCAACATTTTTCCAGCCTTCAACTGTCCAATTTTGGTGAGCTCTTGCAAATTGTAGCCTCTTTTTCCTATTTGTAGTGGAGATGAGTGGTACCCGGTGGGGTCTTCTGCTGTTGTAGCCCATCCGCCTCAAGGTTGTGCATGTTGTGGCTTCACAAATGCTTTGCTGCATACCTCGGTTGTAACGAGTGGTTATTTCAGTCAAAGTTGCTCTTCTATCAGCTTGAATCAGTCGGCCCATTCTCCTCTGACCTCTAGCATCAACAAGGCATTTTCAGCCCACAGGACTGCCGCATACTGGATGTTTTTCCTTTTCACACCATTCTTTGTAAACCCTAGAAATGGTTGTGCGTGAAAATCCCAGTAACTGAGCAGATTGTGAAATACTCAGACCGGCCCGTCTGGCACCAACAACATGCCACGCTCAAAATTGCTTAAATCACCTTTCATTCCCATTCTGACATTCAGTTTGGAGTTCAGGAGATTGTCTTGACCAGGACCACACCCCTAAATGCATTGAAGCAACTGCCATGTGAATGGTTGATTAGATAATTGCATTAATGAGAAATTGAACAGCTGTTCCTAATAATCCTTTAGGTGAGTGTATATCAGAATCAGAATTTATTGCCAAGTATGCTTACACATACAAGGAATTTGTCTTGGTGACAGGAGCTTCCAGTGTACAACAATACAAACAATACCAAAAACAGCAGCAAGACATAGGTAATTAAAACAAAAAACAAAAAAGAATACAAAATAAATAATTATACATATACATACATACACTCCCCTTCATAAATACCCACATACACACATGTAGTGCAAATCTATTGCAATCTGTTATATAAAGAACAAAAATACAGTATATTATGTACAGAGCAATGTTCTAAGTAATGGCAGAAGTGGATATGTTGGATAATATAAATAGACTTAAACTGTGTGTTGCACATAATTATTGCTCAATGGGGCAATTTAATTGTTCATGAGATGGATGGCCTGAGGGAAAAAACTGTTCCTGTGTCTGACGGTTCTGGTGCTCAGAGCTCTGAAGCGCCGGCCAGAAGGCAACAGTTCAAAAAGGTAGTGGGCTTGGTGAGTGGGGTCCAGAGTGATTTTACCAGCCTTTTTCCTCACTCTGGAAGTGTAGAGTTCTTGAAGGGGGGGTAGGGGGCAACCAATAATCCTCTCAGCAGACCGAACTGTCCTTTGTAGTCCTCTGATATCTGAATTCATAGCTGAACTAAACCAGACAGTTATTGAAGTGCAGAGGACAGATTCAATGACTGCTGAGTAGAACTGTTTCAGCAGCGCCTGTGGCAGGTTGAATTTCCTCAGCTGGCGAAGGAATTTCCTCTGCTGGGCCTTTTTCACAATGGAGTCAATGTGGGTCTCCCACTCCAGGTCCTGTGAGATGGTAGTGCCCAGGAACCTGAATGACTCCACTGCTGCCACAGTGCTGTATAGAATGGTGAGGGGGGACAATTTTGGGGTGTTCCTCCTAATATATATATATATATATATATATATATATATATATATATATATATGCGTGGAAAAAATATACATTTTAAACTGATTAGAGTATTTTAAACTTGCAGATGCTCTGTAGTATCGATAATCAGTATTGCAAGTTCTAAGGCTTGTTGAATATGTGGTCCAGCACACAATTTAAGAAATAGGAAGCACCTATAAACTGAAGACATCTGCAGGACTTGAGTCAAAAGTAGCTTCAATAGCACAATGCACTGAACATTTTTACTGTCGTCCATGTATTTGCCATTTATTTTTTTGAGTATTCTGCAATATCCTGAAATACACACCTGAACCTTAACTGAATATGTAGACCTTCATATATAAGATTATTGTAAAACTGATTTTACATTGATTTTAAATACTTAACAATACTTATTTATGTAAAATATGTATGCTTATACATAGGGAAGTTTGGGGCCCCCTGCTGGAGCAGCTGCCCCCGCGACCCGACTTCGGATAAGTGGTTGAAGATGGATGGATAGAGGGATGTATGCTTATACAGTTTGTGCATAAAAACATTTGTAAATGAAAGGTTATAATGATGATTCCGCACAGGACTCAAACTCAAATATGCAGCATTCCAGAATTAGTTTAATACATCATATATCATATAGTTAAACTAACATCATATGAGCTATAATCAAT
Source organism: Xyrauchen texanus (assembly GCF_025860055.1). Taxonomy (NCBI): domain Eukaryota; kingdom Metazoa; phylum Chordata; class Actinopteri; order Cypriniformes; family Catostomidae; genus Xyrauchen; species Xyrauchen texanus. The sequence continues at coordinate 33,314,219 of NC_068311.1, forward strand.
TATTTAAATTGCAGACTCAATTATTGTATAAAGTATGGAATTATTTAAATATTACAAGTAAATATTACAACATATCTGTCTCTCTAAAAAGTCTCTTTCACATAAAGAAAGCATTGGACATTTGACTAGTAGTGGGGACTGAAGAGGTGGGCATACGTTGTATGCTTTCCGATGACTATACCACTGGTGGGAATATAACTCAAAGTGATGGACAGGGAATTTAAAAAACTGAATTCAAATCAGGAAATCGGCACCGTTGCACTCTAGTAACTTTTAGATGGGAGAGGGAAAACTAATCCTGAACCAGTAGTTATGGTCAGCATTCTACATATAACTCATCATTATATAATTTGTCCTCAGCATTAAACACTCTCCACCAATGGCTGTTGAGTGTTCAAAAACCCTTACTTTCATATCTAGTTTTTGCTTTGTCAAATCTTAAAACCATGGAAGAAAAAAATCAACCAGAGCAAAAGTAGTCATGTAACATCAATGGTAAACACTGTTTCAAAACATCTTGAAAATTTTATGTTTTTACATTTTAAAATTGTGCAGAATCTCCAGCTCTCTATGCATGAGGCATGAATACATTTGAAATCTGTTCAGCATAAACCTCTCGCAACTCTTGAAGCAGTGAAGTCTGAATGCTGGTGTGACAAAGTGACAAAGTGATCCGTAACCAGTTGAGGTCCACAGTCCTTTCCAACTCTCTTCCAGAAATTTCACTCCACCATTGGCTAGGTTGTGTGTCCAACCAGGTCACTGTGACCACATTCTGATAAATTGCAAGTCAGAGAGTTCTTGACAAACTGAACAATCAAAAGGGATTTTGTGATTGGTCTAGCCACATTTAAACAGGTTTTCCAGGACAAACTAAGACCACATAAACACTGCAGCTAAATTCAGTTGACAGTTCTCCTTTTAGTGCCTAATCCTGTTCTGTACACACACAGTTAATTCAAATTCAGGGAGTGACAACCGCATATTCAGAAATTCCACACAGTGTGTATTGAACTGAACTGAACAACTACTATGACATGATTAATGACATGTGAGAGTCATGTCTGTCTTCTTCTGGTGGAAATCACTCAAACAGAGATATATGTCTTCATTCATTAATTTATTCCAGTCTTTGTATCATCTGTAGTTTCTCTCATCAGCCCCCATCAACTATTTTTGCACACGCCTCTCAAACACAGAACCAGGAAACTGTGTCAACTGTTCATTTCATGGAAACTGAAACTAAAGTGTTGTCGAGCTGTTGTACGTGTCTCTCTGTCTCAGAGTACATGCAGTAAAATGGCAGAAGCCAGTATTTCATGGGCTCATGAGCAGTTCTGCTGTTCTATCTGTCTGGATCTCCTGAAGTATCCAGTGACCATTCCCTGTGGACACAGTTACTGTATGAACTGTATTACAGACTGCTGGAATCAGGATGATCTGAAGGGAGTCTACAGCTGCCCTCAGTGCAGACAAACCTTCACCACAAGACCTGTGTTATTTAAAAGTACTATTGTGGCTGAAATGGTGGAGAAACTGAAGAAGACGAAACTCCAAACTGCTGTTTCTCCTCACTGTTACGCTGGAGCTGGAGATGTGGAGTGTGACGTCTGTACTGGAAGAAAACACAAAGCTGTCAAGTCCTGTCTGGAGTGTCTGAACTCTTACTGTCAAGATCATCTTGAACAACATGAGAATTTCTTTCGAAATAAGAGACACAGTCTGATGGATGCTACCGGACGACTCCAGGAGATGATCTGCGGTCAACACAATAAGCTTCTGGAGGTGTTTTGTCGTACTGATCAGAAGTGTATCTGCATGTTGTGCACCATTGATGACCACAAAAACCACGACACTGTATCAGCTTCTGTCGAGAGAACTAAAAAACAGGTATGAACTGAAACTGCATGTGCCCTAAGTAAGCACAAAGTTAAATTCTATCTCTATCACGTTAAGTTACATATACATGAATGCAATTAAATCACTGCAAGTTTCCATGTTGCTAAACATCAAATATGATTTGCAGTAATTTTGATATAGCTACTCTTAGAGTTAGGATGACCACCTGGCTATTGCTCTGTTGCAGGTCAGCAGACCTGATTTTGCGGGACAATGCGGGACACGAGGGAGAGATAACTTAACTTTTATTGTACTAGGTGAATAAATATTGATTTTATATTAGATGTATTTTTGCAGTGATGTTAAATGTTAATGACAGCGCTGTGAACGTCACTCAGTTTGGCATAAGGTCTACGATACAAACTCATTTTAACAGCACAGACCTACTCAATATAAATATAATGAAGTGAAAATAATAATCTAATCGTTAAAAAGCACATTTCCAAATGAGCACATCAATTCCATTATTAAAGACTAGAAAGATTAAATGCGTTCTTACCAGATTTAGTGTATCTTGAATTAAATTTTTTTTGTCTGATCTGGCTGCTTCGAGTAGGGCCTTCTCATTCATTATGACTGTAGAACTCCTGGCAGGTGTAGGTGTTCACTTTCACCAGGAGTTCACTTTTGATGAGGTCCACAGATGCTCAGTTCCTTGTCTCTGTCCACGCAGCGGTCATCAGTGAAAACCTCTCCACGAACGCGTTGGTGACAGGAACGCTCAAAGCGAAAGATATCAGAGCGTTCATGTTTGGGGCACTGAAATGCTTCAGAGCTGTCCGTGAAACTTCTGTGGCATACCCTGCACTCTCCTTTTTTAGGGTCACCTGTAACTGGTTTTAACCATGTATATATTTTCTCCAATTCTTTATTATACGAATAAAGACACGTTTTCTTCTCTGGAGCTCCGGATAGACCCATTTTTCTGTTGCAGTTTTTTTTTTACGGTGTTTTCCCGCTCTAGCAAGAAAAAAAGGCTGCGCTTCGCATGTTCAGTGTTTTCTTATTACATTTTTTTTTTATAGTGATTTTGTAATTAAAGGACGATGAAATAAAATGATGCCGAAATAATAATAAAGAAAACAAATTATACAGACAAAATTGAAATGCAGTACACTGCTTATGACTTGCAGGAAGCGGGACAAAGCTTCTAATTTCGAGACTGTCCCGCAAAATGCAGGACAGGTGGTCACCCTACTTAGAGGTGTTACATAAAAACAAAACAAACAAACAACATTATATTCATACATAATGATCTATAAAGAATTTCTCTAAAGCTGCTTTGCTTTGAAACAATAAGTACTTTGAAAATCGCAATACAACAATAAGGATTTTGTATCATATAGTTCTAAGATTGAACTGCATGTTTGTTTGATGAACAGAGTCACTTGGAGGAGACACAGAAGAAATCCCAACAGAGAATCCAGGAGAACGAGAAAAAGATGGAGGAGTTGAGAAGAGCTGTGGAGTCTCACAAGGTGAGTTTGAGAAGTTTGAGACTCAGTTGGGTCACAGGTTGTGTGAGGTGTCAGTAAGAGCTGATTGTAATGTGTGTGTAACAGCGCTCTGCACAGACAGCAGTGGAGGACAGTGAGAGGATCTTTACTGAACTGATGCGCTCCATTGAGAGAAGACGCTCTGAGGTGACACAGCTGATCAGAGATCAGGAAAAGGCTGCAGTGAGTCGAGCTGAAGGACTCTTGGAGCGACTGGAGCAGGAGATTGCTGATCTGAGGAAGAGAGACACTGAGCTGGAGCAGCTTTCACACACACATGATCACATCCAGTTCTTGCAGGTAACACATCTCATCATTACTATTCATCACACTGAAGCCTCATGAGAACATCAGAGAATCATTGAAATACAGAACAGATATGGTCAAAGTGTTTCTCAGATCTATTTCATTTAATCATGACAGTATAAATGTAACTGTAGTGGAGCTGATGAAGCTTTTCTGTTGTTTTTCTGTAGAGTTTTCAGTCTTTCTCTGCAGGATCTCAAGTCTTACCCAACATCACTGTCAGTTCTCTTCTGACTTTTGATGAGGTGATCAAATCTGTCTCTCAACTCAAACAACAACTGGAGGATTTCTGTGGAGAACACATGGAAAAGATATCTGAGAGAGGTAAATTAACAGAAATTAATTTACTTTTATGGATTAATTTTAAAGATAAATCTTTATCTAGTGTAAATAAATGTAAAATTAACATAGAATGTGGTAATTACAGTAAATATGTATTTTTTATTCAAATAGTAACATACACTGAAATGATCACTGATGAACCCAAGACCAGGAACGAACTCCTACAATGTAAGTGTCATGCCACACCCCCATCAGTCTCTCCTTCCTCTGCTGTTACACAACCTAACTCCCCAGTCTTCTGAGCCTCATCACTCATTTGTTACACCTGCTCTCAAGCATCTCATTACCAGGACACTATATATACTCTATTCCTCACTTCATTGTTTAGTCTCATTTACAAGCTCAAGGTCTCATCAGCCTTTGCTAGAAACTTTGTTTCATGCATGCTAGTTTTGTCAGTTCTATTTACAATTGTTTTCTTCTGTTCCTAATTTTTTTTTAAGTTCAGTTAATAAATATCGCTGCATTTGGGTTCAACTATCTTCTGTGTGCTACATAATTGTGCCAGTAAGTCACTATAAAGAAAAAAATCAACTCATGCTAAGATGCATCTTCAGAATAACCAACAAATTAGTAAATTAAAATGTAGTTATTGTTAAACTTCTGAATGCAATTGCTATAATCAAAGTCTGAATGTACAGTAAATATAAAAAAACGAAATATCCAGGTAATGGTCAACCAGAACAGGCTTTCTACTTCAGCAATTAACGCGTGAATTAATCATTGGCGGCTCTAAACTGCTATAATCATAACATTTCAACAGGCTAGAGTTGACCGGTTTAAAACTCTTTCAACATCACAACCATTCAGCTTGTGACATAGTTCACCCAAAAATGAAAATTATCCTTAGATTTTGAAGCCCAAAAAATTGCATCCATCCATCAAAAAAGTAATCCATACGGTTCCAAAAGGCTAATAAAAACGTGAAGTCGGCCGTTTCCGGAAGCCAGTGATTATAATGGCTTGAGGGTGAGTAAATTATGGGTGAACTAACACTTTAAGCATGTTTTGCCAACCATCATAAAATAGAAGCAGAAGAAGAAGCTGGTTGGACATTGCAGTGGAGATGCATGATAAGCACTTTACTGCATCATTCAGCATACACGAGGATGCACACATCTGAGGGTTATTTGTTTGCATTTAATCCATGCACATTTCATTAGAGAGAATCATTTTTTAGAGTTTTTTTATACATACACACAGATATGAGTGAGCATCACAATGCAGCATATTCAAACAACTGTAACTTCCAAAATCTGTCAATACTCTGAGCCTGTGCTTTCTATGAATGTGCCCATAGTCAAGCCTAGGGTTTCTCAACCTTTTGCGCACTGCGACCCACAGGACGGTTAGTGATTTGCAGAATGAATTACAGTTTTTCTCAATTGCTAAAACACAATTTCTGAAACCTTGCTCCATTTTCTGAAAACATTAAACACAAAACCTCATCTTCAAGCACTATTTACAAAACCTCTGACTCTTCTTGCAAAATGAAACTTTCACCTCAAAACAGTTTTACCTGTGTTCAAAATCAAACACTGCTCTCAAATCATAAACAAAGTGATCAAAATGCTATACACTATCAAGCAGTCAGTAAACAATACACCAAAAAATTTAAAACACATTGTTCAAAACATATAGTTCTCAGGGAGAACTACATTTTTAATCTCAAAACAAATTTCATATTTTTTCATTGTACAGTCTACAGCAGTGCACTGTACTACAGTATACGATACTCAAGGGACACAAATGAAAGGAGTAAACATGTGATCAGTGTGCTTCTTGTCTTTGGCCTGGGTCAGGCCAGAGCACTTCGTCGACATCACAAGCAATATTGTCCCTCCTGAGGCAACAGGGGAAGAAGCCTCTTGTGTGTCGTATCCAGCCCTGACATGATTCCTCACCAATATCACCACAGGCTAAATCCATGGCTTGCAGCAGATTTACTCTGGTGTAGGGTTGTCTATCATAAACTTTCCATCTCCAAGAGGAGAAAAACTCCTCAATCGGATTCAGGAAAGGCGAGTATGGAGGGAGGTACAAGTTCATAAACTGCCCATTGATGTTAAACCATTCCCTTACCTGAGCAGCTCGGTGGAAAGTGACATTGTCCCACACTATCACATATGTGGGAATGGGATTCTCATTTAGCTCTTGACCCTGCTGCTCTTCAACCTGCTGCTGAAATAAAATATCTCTTAGATTGGCCATAAATCTTAGAAGGTGCTGGGTGTTATATGGCCCGAGTGTAAAATGGTGATGTAGAACAGCATGGTTGCTAATAGCAGCACAGATTGTGACATTGCCACCTTGTTGACCAGGGACTTCAACAATGGCCTGCTGTCCAATCATGTTTCGGCCTCTCATTCTCCTCTTTGTTAGATTGAAGCCAGCTTCATCGACAAAGATGAACTCATGGGGTCTGTCCAAGGATTCCAACTCAAATATTGTCTGTGTAGAAATACAATATACTGTATTTAGAATTGTGTAAGTCGTACAGAGACAGTGATATACTGTAGAGTACAATTAGGCCTACTGTATGCACTTCTAATTCACATACATTGTATATACTGAAGAGTAATGTCATTCACATAGTATGTGTTAGTACTGTAGACAATCTGGATTACAGTAAATGTTTCTGAATGTCCACTTACTTGCACATACTGAGCTCGCAGTTCTTTCACCCTTGGTGAGTTGCGCTCAAAAGGTACTCTGTATACTTGTTTCATTCGCATCCTGTTACGATGGAGGACACGGTCAATTGTGGAAATGCTCACACTGTCGATTCCCTGGAAGTGTGTGTTGTCTTGTATCAATCGTTCCTGGATTTCTCTGAGTCGTATTAAATTATCTTGAAGGACCATGCCCACTATAACAGCCTATTGCTCAGGAGTGAATATAGCTGTACTTCCACCTGCATGTGGCAGCCTTGCAATTCTAAAAAAAAGTAGATGTGCAGTTACAAAAAAATGCATGCAGTACTATACATACAGTAATGTAGTTTGCAAATGTCTATTGAAACAGTTGCATATAGTGTAGAACAGTAAATTTGCTATTACAAAAATACAGTAGTATACTGTACCTGTTCTCTTCTCTGAATGTCCTTACTATGGTTGACACAGAAAATCGGCTCAAATTGGGTTGCACTCTAAGTCCTGCTTCCCTCATTGTCAGTCCATGGACAAGAACATGGTCTATGACTGTTGCTCGAATTTCATCAGATATTTCCACTCTTTGTCCTCCTCCTCCTTCTCCTCTTCCTCTTTCTTGCCCTCCTCCTCTTCCTCTTTCTTGCCCTCCTCCTCTTCCTCTTTCTTGCCCTCCTCCTCCTCTTCCTCTTCCTCTTTCTTGCCCTCCTCCTCTTCCTCTTTCTTGCCGTCCTCCTCCTCGTCGCCCACCTCGCATACACACTCGTCCTCTTCCTCTCACATTGTTTCTTCTATCCATTCTCAGACTTTCTCCTTCCCACCTTCAACAACCTGTTTGCTCTCTGAACTGGCTTATATTGGTTGTGTCACATCATTTGAAACAGGTTGAATCAGTTTTGAGTGGTTGTGTTCAATCAAATGACATGTGTTCTCTATTTGTATTTGATTGTTGCCACTTGTGTTTACCAGTATGGATGACATGTGCATTAGAGTGCAGAATGTGTTTTGAGAATGAGAATGTGTTCAGAGTTTTGCTGAAAAGTCTAAGTGAGATCTGCAAATTGTGTTTTACCATGTGAAATTGTTTACGGTATTGACAACAGACTCCACAATTAGCTAAATGAGTTCAGGCAACTGAGAACTTTGTTCAGCTAATGGATTTTAGTGTTTTAGCAATTGAGAAAAACTGTAATATATACTTAATTAGTCTAGTTATATTTATATGCTTAAAATATAGCAGCCTGATATCTGTAACCCAATATTTGTAGCTTTGATGCTGCTGGCTGAAGTTTTCAGATGTGAGACTTTTCGGACATTCCCGTACCCACCGTATGCACAATTTCCAATTAATGTCAGAGAAATGCAGCCCCTCTTATGGTTGTTTACGTAAACCTAGAGATATTAACACGATTCGACGACAGAGGTCACTGCTGTCCCAATCATTGCTAATGTACAGTTCTATCCTTCTAATAGGTATTTTGTACGCATGACAGAAAAATCTTGCAACCCAGTAGACAATGATGTGAATCATTACCCAGTGGTTGAGAAACCCTGGTCTAGCCCATATTTTCTATTTATAAACACTATAATCAAATGTGAATGAATGGATGTATATCATTGTGCCATATGTTATATTCTCCTGCCAATAATAATGAAAGGAAAAGTGAACAGAATTATTCTTCATGGAAGCATCAAATTAAATATTATAAGAATAAGAATCACAATTTTCCATTACATGAAATAGGCTGTAAGTATTGCGACCGCATTATTTGTACAGTCTTTAACTAAATACGTGTGTTTGAGTTTTACACTACATGTAATAACCCGCATTGCAGTGTGCTTTGTTATTCAATATCTGTCAAGTATTTTATTATTAGTTAATATATGGTACTGATGATAATAATATGCCCCAAAGCTTGATAACATTGATTCTTTTTTGGAGTGACTATTTGCACCCAGGTGTAAATAGCACCTGCCACAAAGAGTGGCTGCTTGCACCCCAATAGTCTATTGGCAACATCGAAATTTATGACAAACTGTGTTGCAAGTGAGGCAATAGTGGTAGTCTGTTTCATATCTCCATAATATAAAGGTAGTTTTACTGTAGTAATATTACAGTAGCAATCTTTATTTCGTTTTGTTGTTGTTGCAGAACAGATACAGTAGAGCTGATGCAATTATCCATGGTATTACTGCAGTAATATGGTGTTAATATAGTAATCTTGTTTACAGTAATGTGGTTGAAAGTACTTTACTTCAAAATACCTGTCACGAACCCCGCTCCTCTGCCCCATCCCCGCTTCGTCGCACACACACTCACTCCCTCGACCTCACTCCCTCGCTCCGCCCCCTCGAGCTTTTCACGCTCTTTTTGCTCGCTCGAGCCCTCACGCCCACTTTGCTCCTACTCGCTCACATGCTCGTAGGTTATCTCCCTTCCTCGAGTTTCTCACGCGTTTCCAATCCCCCAGAACATTATGACCACCTGCACTCATGTCATCAGCACTCCTGCACATTAGTTTCACCTGCACTCGTCTCATCACCTTTCATTGTTTACACCTGCACCTTCCCCTATAAATACCACAGCACATCCGTTTCACGGGGGTTGGTTATTGTATTTAGTTTCCCGTGTCTTTGCCCCCCGCTAGTCTCTAGTTTTGACCTCCTCTCGTTCACCTCTTAGCTTGCCAGCCCCCCTTGTTCCCCTGTCTTTACCTCTCGCTTGTCTTGCTTGTAAATTGATTCCCCGGCTTCGACCTCACGCTCCCTTTGACTACTCTCTCCCGGATTTGCCCCCTTGTTTATATCTTGATTCCCCGGCTTTTGACCTAACGCTCACCCTGACCATTCTTCTCTGGACTTGCCCTTGTTTTGTACTGTTGCCTGCTTTTATTTTAATAAAGCAGTTTTTACACCGACATTGTGACTGTCTCTTCTTGTGCGGGTTACAAAATAACCAACCGTTACCGAAGACAGTCACAATGCCCCGCACTGAGGATTCGCGCAGCTCACTAGAGCGGAGGTGCACGTCACATTCGGCGCGAGGAGCTACAGTTTGGAGGCAGGACCAAGCGCTCGCGGCCCAGGGGCAGCAGGTATGTCCCTTGTCTGATTTATGTCACCCTGTTTCACCTGTGTCTGCCCCTGAGCCCGTTATGCCTCCAGTGCATTTCTGAGCACCGTAAGCCTTCAACCCCCTGAGAGGTTTGATGGCTCTTCGGGCGCTTGCCAAGGGTTGTTTATGCAGTGCAGCGGTTGTAGAACTTTTAACCGTGCCCTTAACATTATGGACCCAGCAGCCCAACTCTTGGTTTTGCGTCAGGGGAGTCAACCCTTGGAGGCTTATGTGGTTGATTTTTGTGCCCTGGCCAACCAGGTGAATTTTGATGAGGTGGCTCTGAAAGACATTTTTCAATTTGGACTGAATGAGCCAGCCTAATCATTCATGCCTGGTGGTCGCTGCTCTCTCAACCTGGCTCAGTTTATTGACCTCGCCCTACTGTACGCTGGTTCCTCGTTTACTGTGGGGGAGGCAGAAACTGAACCAGCTTTCCAGACCACGGCCCCCGTCTTGAAGCCTACCACGGCCCCCGTCTTGAAGCCTACCACGCCCCCCGTCTTGAAGCCTACCACGGCCACCGTCTTGAAGCCTACCACGGCCCCCGTCTCGAAGCCTACCACGGCCCTAGCCCCGAAGCCTGACACGGCCCCAGCCCCGAAGCCTGACACGGCCCCAGTCCCGAAGCCTTACACGGCCCCAGTCCCGAAGCCTGACACGGCCCTAGCCCCGAAGCCTGACACGGCCCCAGTCCCGAAGCCTGTCACGGCCCCAGTCTCGAAGCCTGGCACGGCCAGCGAGTCAACGCCCATGCCTGCCACGGCCAGAGAGTCAGCGCCCATGCCCGCCACGGCCAACGAGCCATCGCCCATGTCTGCCACGGTCGGCGAGCCAGTGCCTGTAGCCTCGACCATCCCCATGGCCACGTCCCCTGTTGGCCGAAGACGTAAGAGAAGGAAGAGGGCCCCTTCTCCCCAGTCTCGTCTTGTGCTCAAGACCGCAGAGGTTCCCTCAGGGTCTTCCACAGCTCTACCGACCTCTGCTCCGCCCTCAGAGTCTTCCACGGCTCTGCCGGGTTCTGCTCCGCCCCCAGAGTCTTCCACGGCTCTGCCAGCCTCTGCTCGCCCCTCAGAGCCCTTGCGGCCTCCGCCTCTCGAGCCTCCCAGGGCTCCTCCTCTGGAGCCTCCCAGGGCTCTTCCTCTCGAGCCTCCCAAGGCTCCTCCTCTCGAGCCTCCCAGAGCTCTACCTCCCAAGCCCCCCAGGGTTCTGCCTTTCAAGTCTCTCAAGCCTCCCAGAGCTCTACCCCTCGAGCCTCCCAGAGCTCCGCCCCTCGAGCCTCTCAGGGCTCCGTCCCTCGAGTCTTTCATGGCTCCACCCCTCAAGCCTCTCACGGCTTCGCCTCTCGAGTCTCTCAAGCCTCTCAGGGCTTCCCCTCTCGAGTCTCTCAGGGCTACTCCTCTCGAGTCTTCCAGGGCTCCTCCTCCTCCCGAGGCTCCGTCTCTTGAGTCTTTCATGGCTCCCCCCCTCAAGCCTCTCGAGTCTTCCACGACCTCTTTCCCCGAGCCTCTCACGGCTCTACTCCCAGAGACTCCAGAGCTTCCTAGGTCTCCGCCTCCAGAGCCTCCTACGGCTCCACCTCCCGAGCCTCCTACGGCTCCCCCTCCAGAGCCTCCCACGGCTCCACCTCCCGAGCCCCTCACGGCTCTGCTCCCAAAGACTCCAGAGCTTTCTAGGTCTCCACCTCCAGAGCCTTCCAGAACCCCACCTCCAGAGCCGCCTACAGTGCCGCCTCTGACGGCACCGCCTTTCACGGCTCGTCCCTGGCCCCCTGACCCTGTCCGGTGGCCCCCTGACACTCTCCCTGTCCTGTGGCCTCTTCCCTGGCCTCCTGACCCTGTTCCTGTCCGGTGGTCACCTTCCAGACCCCCTGACCCAGCCTCTGCCCTATGGCTGCCCCCTAGATCTCCCGACCACCCGCCTGTCCGCTATGTTCCCCCTGACCTTGCCTTGAAACTGCCCATTGACCCCATGGACTCTCTCATTTCCCTCTGTGCCCCTTGGACTGCCCTCAATTTTGTTTGTGTGTTTTGTGGGTTGTCTGTTCAGGGTTTTTTTTGTTTGTTGGTATCGTCCAGCACCACCTCCTCGCAACCGAGCGCCGCCGTCAGGAGCCGTCCGTTTTAGAGGGGGGAGTACTGTCATGAACCCCGCTCCTTTGCCCCATCCCCGCTTCGTCGCACACACACTCACTCCCTCGACCTCACTCCCTCGCTCCGCCCCCTCGAGCTTTTTACACACTTTTTGCTCGCTCGAGCCCTCACGCCCACTTTGCTCCTACTCGCTCACATGCTCGTAGGTTATCTCCCTTCCTCGAGTTTCTCATGCGTTTCCAATCCTCCAGAACATTATGACCACCTGCACTCGCATCATCTGCACTCCTGCACATTAGTTTCACCTGCACTCGTCTCATCACCTTTCATTGTTTACACCTGCACCTTCCCCTATAAATACCACAGCACATCCATTTCACGGGGGTTGGTTATTGTATTTAGTTTTCCCGTGTTTGCCCCCCGCTAGTCTCGTCTAGTTTTGACCTCCTCTCGTTCACCTCTTAGCTTACCAGCCCCCCTTGTTCCCCTGTCTTTACCTCTCGCTTGTCTTGCTTGTATATTGATTCCCCCGGCTTCGACCTCACGCTCCCTTTGACTACTCTCTCCCGGATTTGCCCCCTTGTTTATATCTTGATTCCCCGGCTTTTGACCTAACGCTCACCCTGACCAAATCACGTAACGGGTGCGTTACAATCCAATTCATCATCCCTATGCCCTACTCACTAGGAAGACCGAGTCCATGATGTGAGCATTCCGAGGGAGCATGACATCACAGTTTCACCTGTTGATGTGCCCCCCCCCCCCTTCCCGAGCACAAACCATGCAAATTACATACCCAACTTAAATGGCTGTATCTACCGGCTCCCCTGGAGTATGGACACAGTTGTAGTATCTTTCTAAAGATGACACTTTGGGCTTCACTTCTCAAGTTTCAGAATTAATACATGTTGTTATTTTAAAGCAAAAAAAAGAGAATGCTCATTCTGTTTAGAAGACTTCATATATAAGATAATATACAGTTTTACACAGGAATGCTGCTCAGATTGCATAGTCGTCGAAGAACGACAATGAAGTGTAATTCTTCCAGGCGAGATCTCATGTAAACATGGAGAACATATCAAGATTTGTAATTACGTACAAGTGCTACTGGACGTTATAGAATTAACTGTCACGGACAATTGACCCAAGTAGGCTGAATTGGATTCATCTGGCGATCGCGACTTCATAATAAGGTATGAAGTCCCGTTTTTGATATTGCATGTTGTCATCCGCACTTCCGGCACAAATAAACAAATTGCTGTTTCTGGAGGACTGTTATCATGCAACAGAGATCGGATGTCAACGTCGAACTCTTAAACCATCGAAAAGACGTATAATCCGTTAACATTAATCTCATATCCATCCATGCAGATATCAGAATGCAAATATATTAAACGTAAGCAGAGTGATTGTCACTCCCGAGTGCAAAAGAATACGTATCAACGGGTTAATATAGCCTTCACCAAGCCTTGCGAAAGAATTTACTTCGTTCGGTACAACATTCAATGAGGTTCCAAGGGCGCACTTACGCGATCCATAAAACGCAGCATTTTATTACTCCAGACGTACTTCCATGTTCTCATTGCTAGCACCACTGTTGCGGTGCGCCTCTGACACCTAGCGGTAGGCTTCGCACCGCTTCTATTCATCAGATTATCTAACACCAGCGTAAGGCATTTCGCTATGATCAGGTCATACAGCGAGTAATTCCCATCTCATGGCATACTTCCATTTTATTATCATTCAGGCATCATCAAACAGCAGAAAT